>NW_027209118.1:0-33636 GCF_027789765.1 Dendropsophus ebraccatus
AAATTTTCACTAAAAGTTTTCATTGCTATACTGACATGTGTACTGTTTAGGTTTAAATCTATATCATAAAAATGAAAGTTTGTCTGTCTGTCTGTCCATCCTGTATAGACTTCCAAACGCCTGAACCGTTTAACCCCAAATTTGGCAGGCAGATACAATGGGTTCCTGGGAAGGTTAGAGCAAAGGTCCCGTCCTTGCCAGATGTACAGGAGGGGAGGGGGAGGGGGAAGAGTGTCCCATAGCGATGAATGGGAGAATCTCCACACAGCACACACAGGTTATATAATTAGCGCAGCAGCTCCCCAGCAGTGATGGCAGTTGGAAGCCCTAGCAACCAATAGGATTACTACTTTCATTTTCACAGAGAGCTGGAATAATTGCTTGCTGAGAACAGATCCACAGAAATATATGGTAGACCCCCTACTCCAACTATACACTACAGGTATACTGGACCCCCCAAACTATACACAACAGGTATACTGGACCCCCCAAACTATACACAACAGGTATACAGGACCCCAAAACTATACAATACAGGTATACAGGACCCCAAAACTAATAACTACATGTATACAGGACCCCAAAACTATACACTACAGGTATACAGGACCCCAAAACAGGTATTCAGGACCTCCATCAATCATCAACTATATAGTACAGGTATAAAGGACCCCTCAAACTATATAGTACAGGTATACAAGACCCCCAAAATGATACACTACAGGTATACAGGACCTGTATAATTCATTGTCCATTTAATAACTGAACTACACTATATGCCGGAGTTCAGTAATTAGGCATCACTGCTGAGAATGTAGACATGTTCTAAATTATTGAAACAAATATCTTTTTAACTATGCACTTCTCGATGCCATAAAAAGCATTTTAACATAAATATGTTTAATGTCCAAAGCCATAAAGCAGGTCAGATAGTCAATTCACTCTCAATGAGTTCAAAGATCCCAATTACCGCGTTTCCAATAAACATATTTAACATTTAGATATCTAATCTGTTATATTTGCAGTTATCTAAATGTGTAGACATTACATACAAAAATAGGAATAACAAATGCAAAAAACTAAGTATACCATTATTATTAAATGATGTTTTCATGTATTGGTAAAATATATAAAAGATCTTCAAAGCTTCATTGATTTGTTTGCTAGGATCAATTGCACTTCTGTAAAAGCTTTGGAATTTTTTTTACCCTCATAAAACATAATTTTTTACATGCTTTCACTACAAGTATTATAAACTATAGTCAAAGTGCACAGTCATTTAGCCGTTGTCAATATTTACCAGAAGAACAACCCCTGGCAAAAAAATATGGAATCACACTACGACTTTGCATCCGTTTTTTTCATGGATCCGCAATCCGTTCCATGAATGGGTAGAACATGTCATAACTCAGATGAGATGACAGCATGGATAGAAGTCTATGAGATCTGTGTTTTACATTTGTGTGATCCATAAAATGTGATGTAATCAGTGTAATTTAAAAAGCTTTAAACAGATCTGTAAAAACACGGAAATGGATGCGAAATGGATGACAACACAGACGGTTTTGCAGGGATCATGGAGGTAGCTAAAAAACACAATCACAGAGCAGGAAAAGCACTAAACGTGTGAATGCAGCCATACTGGGTGTAACGCCTGGAGTCGTGGATCCACTGAACCGTCACTAGCGATGGCACTAACCTCACCAGGGAGCGGAGTCTAAAGAGCCGCTGGTTTTCACCAGAGCCCGCCGCAAGGCGGGATGGACTTGCTGCGGCAGGCGACCCCCAGGTCGCCTCCCCTGGCTCGGTTGCTAGTGACAGCAGGCGAGGCTTGGCAGGAGCAGTAGGCAGAAGATAGTGCAGGCGGAGGTCTGTAGGCGTAACGGCAGGTGGCAGACAGTACTCAGGAAACAACGGGTTAAGCAGCGGGCAGGAGCTAGGGACTGGGACAGTGGACAGGAACTGGGAACAAGGACTGAGGTCAGGAACAACAGGTAGCTGGGCCAAACGCTATGGGAAGCATGTAGAGGCTCCAACACCTGAGGTGGGGCAGGGCTGGAATTTATAGGAGAGTGTGTGGGCTGTGACCAATTAGAGGCGGACTGCCCCTTTAACTCCGAGACAGCCGGTGTGCGCATGCCCTAGGGGGTGGGGACGCTCGCGCCGGCCGGCACAGCGATGGACAGGAGCGGGGCGAGGTGAGGCGCCCCAAGGGGCCGAAGTGGCAGCAGCGCCGGGTCCCTGCACGTGGACACCGGCGGCTGCGACCAGGGTGAGGGGGTGCGGCGGCGGTCCGGAGCGCGGGACGCCGCCGCAGCCCTGACACTGGGTTGGGTGAGGGAACAGAAAAGGGAATACTATTATCTTTGTAATGACTGGTACCTTTTGGCTTCTATAAATGATGCTTCATGTATGCTGTGTTACTGCTATACACAGTATACAATGATGGATCAACATCCGATAAGGACAGTATACATGCATATGGCAGCTTGTGACTTATGTACCACATATGGCTACAATATTCTGCTTCTAAAATAAGAGAGACATCAGACAATAGGAGCTTCCTGTATACTGCAGCTTTGCGCAAGAATGTAGCAGCTGGTGCACTGTGCCCCCCATATTATAATTTTTGCCACAGATACTACCCTTCGAGTAAAGGTTAAACCACACAGTGCAGTTGATTGTACAGTTGTCTTTAGGTTAGTTTTATACTGAACTTGTTTGTTAGTTTAATGTTCCACTGTGTGCTTGATTATTGCCTCAATCACACGTGATTCAGCAGACAGTAAAACATAAGATTTGCATACAGGCCAGCCACAGAATCAACAGCAGAGAGGCTATAACTCACCATAAGTACTGCAATAAAATTCATACATGCTATTGTAAATGGAAATAATGTGGCTACAAACTGCAATGCAACTAAAGCTTTGGCTGTTAGCATGATAGGAATTTGGGAATAGGCATAATGGGGATAGGTTTGCAACAGCTAGAGGGCTGCAGGTTCCCCATCTTTGCCTTGAATGGTAATTTTAACAATGAACACAAAAAAATGCAACAGCTCACCGCAATAGCAAGATACAGACCCACTACAGACATAAAAATAGTTAAAAGCAGCTCTCCCAACTGTAAACCACCCCACCATGATAAGGTGGCCTCATATCGGGGCAGACCATACACTGTACTATGGCCTCTCCATGACGTACAATCCACCTATGCTCTGGGCATACAAGATCCGTCTTGTACCTGCAAAAATAATTGCACCACCTGGGTGGGATAGGTAGAGTGTACGACCAAGTAGAGGCAGCCACTCCCCCCATCTGACACAGACAAATTTGGTCAGCTCTCCTACACCATTCACACTGGGCAGGAGCACGTTGCTATGGATGAAATTGTAAACACAAAAACACAGAAAAATGCAACATCTCACCCCAATGGCAAGATGTAGACCCACTACAGACATGAAAATAGTTAAAAGCAGCCTCCCCGCAACTGCTAAAAAAGTTCCCACAAAAATAATGAGGCTTTTTGTTACCATTTACCATTAGCAACGCGCTCCTGCCTAGTGTGAATGGTGTTCTAGGAGATCTGACCAAATTTGTCTTTTTTCTGTGTTCCAGATGAGGGAAGTGTCTGCCTCTACTTGGTCGTGCACTCCACCCATCCCACCCAGGTGGTGCAATTATTTTTGCAGGTATAAGACGGATCTTGCATGCCCAGAGCATAGGCGTATTGTACGCCATAGAAAAGCCATAGTATAGTGTAGGGACTGCCCCGATATAAGGCCACCTTATCCTGGTGAGGTGGTTTACACTGTTTGCAAATAGTAACCAAGAGCCTCATTATTTTTGTAGGAATTTTTTTAGCAGTTGGGAGGGCTGCTTCTAACTATTTTCATGTCTGTAGTGGGTCTATATCTTGCCATTGCGGTGAGCTGTTGCATTTTCTGTGTTTTTGTGTTTACAATTTCACCCATAGCAACGCGCTCCTGCCTAATGTGAATGGTGTTCTACGAGAGCTGACAAAATTTGTCTAATTTTAACAATGTTTGCATTGAATAGGTAGAGAGAGAGCGAGAGAGAGAGATTATTAATGGGGGTAAGGAATGATATGGAAAGTTGAGTGAATTCAGAGAGCAGTCTCTGAGAGAGGCACTGGGTGGCACCCGATACTTACCAGGGGCAGCGCCTCTCTTTTCGCTCCCCCTTATCATCCCTTGCCTAAACGTTGCTGCATTCCTGCATTCCAAGTTAATGGTGTGTTTCTTTGATTCTGCTAATATCCTGTGTATCTTGGCCCATTTATTTGGTTTACACCTCCTTCCTAATCCCCACCTGTACTGTTTTCCTCTCCTGTTACTGACTTGGATTTTCTCATCCCTGGTAATGTGCTGAAAAGCTGACTTGCTGACCATGTTTACTCGGCCTTTCCTCCAGTGCCTCGCACATACTCTGTCTGCTCCTTGAAGGCCAGCTCTTGCTCACACCAGGATCAAAGTTATGGAGCAACGTGGTGTCCTCCAGCCACAGAAGTTCAGCTACTGCATCCTACAGCAGGATAAAGTGAGGAGACCAAGAGGTGCAAAAGGACTTCACAAGCTAAATAATATATCTCGATTAAGGGCTTTATTCACAGCTTAGCCTGCTTTATAATGCCCTACACACTGCTGTTTCTTAAGGTGTGTATAGAGACATAGAGGAACAGAATCCTCCTCTGTGTGTAGTTTCTGGGAGCTCTAATACTTGCTAGACTCTACCCACTAGCTCAATGAGAACAAAAGATTAATTTCTGCAAAAGTAAAACTAATTTGACAGTGTGGCATTGAATAAATTCGTAATGTAATGCACTTGGTTTACAGTATACACGTGAATATCTATAGAAAAAAAAAGCGTGTGCATTCATACAACCTACTATAATATAGTATACACTAGAATGTTTTATTTTCTTCTTTCAATCATTCCCCATGAACCAAACAACATAAAACAGAGATATACACTCTCATAATTTCCTGAGTTTCTTTTGTGCTCATACACAATTCAAATATAGTAAAAATATTCATGTACAAAACAAAGAGCCATTTTTACTAATTTGATGTTCTATTGTCCATTTGCAAGGAGTTGAAAGACACCAATTTTAAAAATAAACATGATGTGCTTATAGAATTGCTGCATGCAGCTGCCACTCCATAATTAACAGGAGTCCTAGCTAGAGCCTCATCTGCATTTTATTAATTTAGTCTAAATTACGGTATTAAGATCAAAAAGGTGAACAAAAAAAAAAATCTACTGAAGGTACAGACGTAAAATAGCCTAATTGTAGGGAAGGGCAAATTGTTCCTTGGCAATTTAAATTGTGACCCTGATAGCTTAGGTTAAACTGAATGCCCTCTACAGTCCTTTAGTTTTCTGACTGACGTGGTAAGTGCACTGATTACTTCAATCAGGTGCACCGAAGCTTTCTTCCCTCTGACGCAAGTTCAAGTGAAATAATTGCATGTGTGTGTAGCTGCATAGAGAAAATGTGTAAGTAGCTAACTGAAGAAAAGCGGCTGCAAGAGTCTGCTAAATGGGAAAATATATCTTCAAAGTGGGGGTGAAACACACAATGCTATGCCTCAATTTCTGAGGCCACTGACTATTACTTATGCTGAATACGTGATTATCTATTATACTTATCACACCAAAGACAAATACTATTTAGCAATGACTTGATTAATAGTTGTTGTTGTGCCACAATGGGATGAGAAGTGATAATGGGCAGACCACAATGCCATATTAAAAATAATGAATAAAAAAAAAATGAAACAATGTGAAAAATGAGATGTCATTGAATAGGGATTATAATTAGCTCCCTGGGCTTATTATAGCACAATAGTCAATAAATGAATTGAAAGTTCTAATTAAAGATTATTCTGGTATTTTATGTTTATGAACTAAAAAAAAACACCTTTTTATGGATCCTACTGCTGTTTTGTACTAGAGAATGTTTTAGATTTATTTATAGAGAGATTTACAAAGTACTCCATAGTATACAAAATTATATATATATATATATATATATATATATATATATATATATATATAGTTCTTTTTGCATTTATTGTAATAGCATTCACACTCTTTTGGTGCCCAGGACAAAGGTTTCAGAATACACCGACCACAATTGGTTCTTAAAATAAATGAATGGATCATAACTCTACAGTCACTCATTTTCATTGTCCTGTTGACCCTCCCCCCCACACACACACCTTATGTATAGTACTGTATAGTACATATACACCACTTTCAGGGAGTATTTTGTTCATAATTCTGGGTCAAGGTCAGCTTGTGGAATTGCCTGCAGGCCATAAATGACACAACTTATCAGCTGAGTGGGTAATTCCACCTATGGACCCCAACCCTGGATAGAGATAGAGATAGAGAGATAGAGATAGAGATAGAGAAGTCAAAGTCTAACTCTGTGGCGAGTATAACGACATAAGACAAGGGTTACCAAGGCTAGGCATCCATCAACAGACTGCAGTTTCGGGGCATTTGCCCGTCGTCAGTGTGGAGTAGGATTCTGGGTACTGGGGGCAATGAAAAATAGACCAACACAACACATCAATCACTGAACTCAGGGAAAACAGAAAAAAAAATCCAATGGAGTACCCATTTACGAGTCTCCACTGATTGCCCCCTACAAAATTTGAATATGCAAAGAAGGGGTCCGTGGAGCCTCAGTTACGAGTCTCAAAACACGGGAATAGCCAGATATCCCTCTCTCCAGAGAAGGAAGCCCATTGCCAAGGGGTGCCTCCTAGTGGGGAGAGCACCAAACCACCCTGATACGTAGTCCCTCAGGTCCTCACTCTGTTGCAAGCTTTGGCACCTAAATAGGGAAACACCAGGGTGGCCCCTGTAAGTCAAAGTCTAACTCTGTGGCGAGTATAACGACATAAGACAAGGGTTACCAAGGCTAGGCATCCATCCACAGACTGCAGTTTCGGGGTATTTTCCCCTCGTCAGTATGGAGTAGGATTCTGGCTACCGGGGGCAATAAAAAATAGACCAACACAACAATCACTGAACTCAGGGAGAACAGTGAAAAAAAATCCAATGGAGTACCCATTTACGAGTCTCCACTGATTGCCCCCTACAAAATTTGAATATGCAAAGAAGGGATCCATGGAGCCTCAATTACGAGTCTCAAAACACGGGAATAGCCAGATATCCCTCTTTCCAGGGAAGGAAGCACCAAACCACCCTGATACTTAGTCCCTCAGGTCCTCACTCTGTTGCGAGCTTTGGGACCTAAATAGAGAAACACCAGGGAGGCCCTTGTAAGTCAAAGTCTAGATAAATATACAGTAAACAAAGTCCTACAGCACTCCTCAAATGAACAACAGGTTGGTGCTAAGCGGTTAGCACAAGGGAACAGTCGTGTAGAGCATATAGAAAAATAGAAAACCGCAGCACTTCGGGTAAACTCAAAAAAATATGGTATTTATTTTCACCCAAAAACTTGCGACGTTTCGCTCTCACTGAGAGCTTTATCAAGCAGTGTAACAACATGTGCTCAAGTCAAAGTATAAATGTGTTCTCATACAGATAGTATGATTGAAAAGCAATAAATAAATCAAGTGAAATACATATAAAATTCATAAAGCATATAGTGATAGTGAATCTCAAGGTAAGACATATTTGAATCAGTGTCAATGTGCATAGGTGGCAATAGTGAAAAACAACTCTAGTGAAATATGATAACGTACATTACAGATAAATATTCGTAATACATCAATTGGGTACAAAGCGGGGGTCACTCACCAAGGAGACGTTAACAGGTGTGGCAATAAAACAAGATCACAACAAGATACATAAGGAATAGAGATGAGCGAACCGGGTTTGGGTTCAAGTCGATCCGAACCCGAACGTTCGGTATTTGATTAGCTGGGGCTGCTGAACTTGGATAAAGCTCTAAGGTTGTCTGGAAAACATGGATGCAGCCAATGACTATATCCATGATTTCCACATAGCCTTAGGGCTTTATCCAACTTCAGCAGCCACCGCTAATCAAATGCCGAAAGTTTGGGTTCGGATCGACTCGAGCATGCTCCAGGTTCGCTCATCTCTAATAAGGAATCATGACGATTGTATCGTGAAGCAGTACCAACGGCGTCTCTGCAGTACCACTGCGCATGTTCATGTGGCTAGCCAATCGGGTGCCCTGTATGCTGTGAAAACTGTTGCTCAATAAAAAGTGATAGATACATAAGTGGGCATATACTCGGTCATATAAGCACTCACACCTCCACAACCAGGCACTCCGATTAGCATGGGAAACAGGTCCAGCCCGCCGGCACATAACCAGCCATAGGTCAGTCACATACCGGTACGGCTAAACAAGAGAACATATTAGTGAGAAACCGCAGGAGCACCGGCACCAGAACACCATGCAATCCACTTGACATTCACCCCATGGGGGCCAAGGCTTAGGAGAAAACAGACACACCACCGAGTGGGAAGTGTAACTTATAAAAAAACTATAGTGTAGAAAAAAACGCAACAGTGTGTACAGCAACTGAGTTCATATAGTCAAAGTTTCAACCCCATGTGTCCCACAAGAAAATTGCTTAATACTCTACATCTAAATAGAAAGAAAAGAACAATAATTAGATATAAGGATATATACAAATATATACAGATCATCATGTTTATACAATGACCAAATCAACCCAAGAGTATGCAATAGCAAAAAACAACAAGGGAAGAAGTAGAGCAACTATCTGAGATATCTAGGCAATATTTTATAGTCAACATTGAGACCCTTGGGTTTAACCCCTTAAGGACAGAGCCTGAAATGGCCTTAAGGACAGAGACAAATTTTATGAATATGACCTGTGTCACTTTAGTCATTAATAACTTCGGGATGCTTTTACCTATCCGGCTGATTCTGAGATCGTTTTCTAGTGACATATTGTACTTCACATTTCTAGTAAAATGGAGTCGATACTCATAACGAATCTTTATGAAAAACACCAAAATAACTTGAAAAATTGTGAAAAAATGCATTTTTCTAACTTTGAAACCTTCCTGCTTATACAGAAAATGGTTATGCCACATAAATTATATTAAAAATTAAATTATAATTAAATAGCATAAGCAACATGTCTACTTTATGTTGGCGGCATTTATTAAACTATATTAAATTTTTTTAGACAATAGAAAGCGTAAAACATAAGCAGCAAATTACCAAATTTTCTGTAAAATTTCAAAATCAGATATTTTCAGGGACCTGTTCAGGTATAAAGTGTATTTGAGGGGACTGTATATTAGAAAGCCCCACAAGGCACCCCATTTCAGAAACTGCACCCCCAAACTCTGCAAAAGCACATCCATCAAGTGTTTTAACCCTTTAGGGGAGTCACAGAAATAAAAGCTAAGTGTGTAAGAAATTTGAAAATTTTTATTTTCTGTGCAGAGATTTTATTGTAATCCAATATTTTTCATAATGATAAACCTATTAGCAGAGAAATGCACCCCAATATTGATCGCCCCGTTTCTGCAGTTTATAGAAATACCACATATGTGGCCCTATTGCGCTATTTGACGCAACCACAAGCCTCAGATATAAGGGAGCGCCTAGTGAATTTCAACGCCTCCGTTTTATTTGGTCATTTTTGACTGTACCACTTCAGGTTGGCAAAGGCTCTGGGGTGCCAAAACCTAAAAAACACCCCTAAAGGGACACCATTTAGAAAACTACACCCCTCAAGGAATATAACAAGGGGTGCGGTGAGCATTTGGACCCCACAGGTGCTTCACAGATTTTCAGAACAATGTGGTGTAAAAAAGGAAAAATTCTATTTTTTACACTAAAATGTTGTTCTAGCCTTCATTTTTCATTTTTACAAGGGGATAAAAGGAAAAAAAAAAAAAAACCGTGTAGCGCAGTTTCTCCCGTGTACAGAAATACACCACATGTGGACATAAAGTGCCAAGCGGGCGCAGGACGAGCCTCCAAAGGGAAGGAGCGCCAATTGGCCTTTGCAAGCTGGATTTTACTGGAATGGATTTCAAGGGCCATGTCGCATTTACAGACCCCTCGTGCTGCCAAGACACTGGAAACCCCCCACAAGTGACCCCATTCTGGAAACAACACCCCTCAAGGAATCTAACAAGGGGTGCAGTGAGCATATGGACCCCACTGGTGTTGGGCACAAATGTGGAACAATGTGACGTGAAAGGCAAAATTTTCATTTTTTCACTTTCTCGGCACAAATGTGCCCGTCATCAGGGGGTCCATATCCTCACTGCACCCCTTGTTAGATTCCTTGAGGGGTGTAGTTTCCAGAATGGGGTCACTTGTGGGGGGTTTCCAGTGTTTTGACAGCACGAGGGCTCTGTAAATGCGACATGGCCTTCATCATCCATTCTGGCCAAATCCACCCTCCAAAATCCAAATGGCGCTCCTTCTCTTCAGAGGCTTGCCCTGCACCCACACGGCGCTTTATGTCCACATGTGGGGTATTTACAGACTCAGGGGGAATTGTTCTATACATTGTGTGTGTTTTTTTCTCTTTTAACCCCTTGTGAAAATGAAAAATTTAAGGCTAAACCAACATTATAGTGTAAAAAATGTAATATTTCATTTTCACGCCATATTGTTTCACATTTGTGCCCGTCACCAGTGAGGTCCATATGCTCACTACACCCCTTGTTACATTCCTTGAGGGGTGTAGTTTCCATAATGGGGTCATTTGTGGAAGGTTTCAACTGTTTTGGCAACACAGGGGCCTTTTAAATGCAACAAGGCCCTCAAAATCCATTCCAGCCAAATCCAGTCTCCAAAAACCAAATGGCGCTCCTTCCCTTTGGAAGCTTACCCTGCACCCGCATGGGGCTTTATGTCCACATGTGGGGTATTTCCGTACTCAGGGGAAATTGCGCTACACATTTAGTGTTTTTTTTTAAATCTTTTAACCCCTTGTGAAAATGAAAAAATCAAGACAAGATCAATGATTTAGTGTAAAAATTAAACATTTTTTACACTAAATGTTGGTATAGCCTTGATTTTTTCCTTTTCCACAAGGGGTTAAAAAAGAAAGTGAACACAAAACGTGTAGGGTAATTTCCCCTGAGTACAAAAATACCCTACATGTGGACATAATGTACCATATGGGCACAGGGCAAGCGACCAAAGGGAAAGAGCGCCATTTAGAGGCTGGAATGGAGGATGGAGGCCATGTCGCAATTACAAAGCTCCTGTGCTGCCAAGACAGTAGAAACCCCCCACAAGTGACCCCATTCTGGAAACTACATCCCATAAGGAATCTAACAAGGGGTACTGTGAGCATATGGACCCCACTGGTGACGGGCACTTATGTAGAACATGTGCCGAGAAAATAAAAAATACAATTTTTTCATTTTCACGCCACAAATGTGCCCGTCACCAGGGGGCCATATCCCCGCTGCCCCCCTTGTTAGATTCCTTATGGGGTGTAGTTTCCAGAATGGGGTCACTTGTGGGGTTTTTTTTCTGTCCCGGCAGCACAGAGGCTCTGTAATTGCATCATGGCATCCTCTAATGGGAATGGCGGCCATGCCTATTTAGCTGGCAAAAAGGGACAATTCTAATTTATTTGGGGGTATTAGGCCAATTATTAGTTTATAAGGTTGAAAATGACAGGTGTCCCTCAAATTCAACCTGTGTTGATCCAGAGGAAGACAAAAAAACCCTTGTGAGGCAGACGACAGTAGCCTCATCACTGGGAAAAAATTCCTTCCCGACTTCATAATGGCAATCAGAATAATCCCTGGATCAACGTGACCCCTGAAATAGGAATAAGGGACAGAATTTAGAAAATGTGGAACCCCAATGACGTGTGGTACGCCTTGGAGCGATTCAGTATGCAGAGGCCGGGGTGATCAGGACAGGTGTCACACAGGAAAATGGTGTCCTTACTGATCCCCCTGTTACGCCACACTCTGCACTTCTTCTGGGGTCTCCTGTTCTCCAGTGTGGGGGACGTCACCTGGAAAATGTTGCCCTGGTGCGATACGTGGTCCTTCATATCCATAAGTGCTGGGTACGCTCCATGGCTGCTAAATATTAGGGCTCTATTACTACTTCTGATATTTTCGGATTGTGCCGCAAGCTACAGTAGCTCGGGCAGCGAGAGACCGGAAGAGGGGGTGCTGGTATAAAAGTTATCCCCGTACAGGTGGTAACCTTTATCCAGCAGTGGGACGATCAGTTCCCGGACGATCTCCCCACTAACTCTGAGGACGGGGGGGGGGGGGAGTGGGTTCATCCGGGGGCATCTGGGGCTGGATTCGGGTGTCCCTTCCTTCATACACTGTAACGGAACCTGCACACTGCGGAATGGCGAAAGATAACCCTTTGTGCATTCCGCAGCTGGCACCCGCCGGCGGACTGATGCAGGCGTGCGTCTCCGCTCGTGTCACACTCTATTCTATGCACGGGCGAATTCCGCCCTCTGTCCAAAGAATGAACGTGTTCATTCTTTGGATGGACAACGGAATCCGCCCGTACATAGAATGGAGTCTATGACACGGGCGGAGACGCACGCCTGCATCAGTCCGCCGGCGGGTGCCAGCTGCGGAATGCACAAAGGGTTATCCTTCGCCATTCCGCAGTATGCACCTACCCTAAATCTGTAAGAGTACCCTGAGGTACTGTCACAGAGTTTGTAGAATTTCACGCCATACCGTCATCTCTTATTAGGACGGTACTGCGGAAAAGACGTGTCTGGGGGGCAGCGTACGCTACGCTACCCCCCAGACACGTCACTGGATGATGAGGACGATGAGGATGAATGGAGGAAAGAACGATCCCCCCCATTCATCCTCACTGGCTGTTTCGGTGTCGGAGGCAATAATAACGTATGCGTCCGATGCCGAAAACACCCTGGGGGCCATCTTTATACGGGGACTAGTATATGGGGTATGTAAATGTTTATTGTAAAACTTTATTTCATGTAGTGTAGTGTAATGTAGTGTTTTTTAAGTTTTTTTGACAGTAAGAAAATAATATCCCTACGCCAAGAAAGGAGCTGCTGATAAATGCTGCACTTATGTGCGGCACTTATCGGCAGACAGTGGCGGTAGGATATAGGGGGAAAAAATGCTTCTACGCCAAAATGGAGGAGTTGCTGATCAGCGGCGCTAGGAGTTGCTGATCAGTACTCAGCGGCGTTAGGGCGCAAAAAAAAAAAAAAAAAAATTGAAATAAATAAATAAATCTTTTTAACCCAAAGCAACTGATCAGTGAATGATATTCACTGATCAGCCGCTAGGGGGCAGTAGAGAGAAGATTTCCGGAGATTGCCGAACCCGAAGACCCGAGTGTTTCCGAAGATTTCCGACGCTGGATGACACGAGGACGTCGCGAGGACGTCGCGAGGACGGCGCGGACCGCAGATCTTCACTCTCCGGACGGCCAGATCAGGTGAGTATGGTACACCTGCACCACACACACCTGTTCTGCACCTCTGAGCTACCTAGCTGAGGGGTGCAGAACTCGGCAATACTGTTTTTTTACAGTATGATCGCCGTGATGGGGGGCCGGTACTGGCCGGCCTATCACAGCGATCGTGGGGGTGGCATCGGCGCCATCTTTCCCCAGGACACTAATGGCGATTGGGGCTATCTCGGACAGCACCAATCGCCCTTGCTTTCCGGGCCATTGTTTTCAGCTGCTATATGCTGATCTGTATTGATCAGCATATAGCAGCGATCGTCGGCACGGGAGGGGTTAATCACCCCCCGTGCCGACGAGCAGAGATGGCTATACATTATAGCAGGCCATCTTCCCTGACCGCTGTGTGTGAACACACAGCGATCGGGGAAACATCGGGCGTACGTATACGCCCGTTTGCATTAAAGCCCACCCTGCGGGGGCGTATACCTACGCCCGATGTCGTTAAGGGGTTAAGGGAGTCAAGTTCGTGGATCCACCGTAATTCTTTTTTCTTGAGTGTGTCTAGCCTATCACCACCTTAGTGGGCACAGGAACCTGATGGATAATCATCACTCTGAGAACGCTCTCATGATGATGCATTTCCGTAAAGTGCTTTGGCACCGGAAGATCCATCTGTTGTGTACGGATGGTATACCTGTGCTGATTGAGCCGTGTCTTGGCATCATAAGTAGTCTCACCAATGTAGAGAAGGGGACATGGACACCAGAGAGCATAAATAATCCATGAAGAGTTGCAGGTTAGGTGTCCCTTAATCTTGTACATTTTACCTGAATTAGGATGGGTGAACATATCTCCCTTTACAACATGCTTACAGTTAACGCACCTTCGACACAGGAAGCAGCCATCTCTTAATGGACCAAGCAGTAATTGTGTTGGGGGTCTGTCACTGTAAGTACTCGCTTTAACCAATTTGTCTCTCAGGCTAGGTGGTTTTTTTGGAAACTCTTGTGGCAGCAATGGCACTAATACCTTTTTCATGGCCTATGGATGTGTAAAGGCTCTCTAAATCAAGTGAGGCAATGTAGGTGACTTGTGAGGCCTGTAGGGTACTAAGTCTATTCAAAAAGTGAGTGGTATCCTGCAAATATGAAGACATGGCATAAACAAAAGGTTGTAAGACTTTATCCAGATATTCAGAAGCTTTGCATAATATGGAGCCCTGGCCAGCAACAATTGGGCGGCCGGGTTAGTCAGTCAATGATTTATGAATTTTGGGGAGTAAATAAAATAATGGGATAGCTGGGAAGTCAACCCATATAAACTCCTTACGTACAATTTTGCCTGAGAGACAAATTGGTACTTACAGAGACAGACCCCCAACCTAATTACTGCTTGATCCATTAAGAGATGGCTGCTTCCCGTGTAGAAGGTGCGTTAACTGTAAGCACGTTGTAAAGGGAAATATGTTCACCCATCCTAATTCAGTTAAAATGTACAAGATTAAGGGACACCTAACCTGCAACTCTTCATGGATTATTTATGCTCTCTGGTGTCCATGTCCCCTTCTCTACATTGGTGAGGCTACTTATGATGCCAAGACACGGCTCAATCAGCAAAGGTATACCATCCGTGCACAACAGATGTATCTTCCGGTGCCAAAGCACTTTACGGAAATGCATCATTAGGAGAGCGATCTCAGAGTGATGATTATCGATCAGGTCCCTGTGCCCACTAGAGGTGGTGATAGGCTAGCCACACTCAAGAAAAAAGAATTACGGTGGATCCACGAACTTGACTCCCGTAAACCCAAGGGTGTCAATGTTGACTATAAAATGTTGCCTAGATATCTCAGATAGTTGCTCTATTTCTTTCTTTGTTGTTTTTTGCTATTGCATACTCTTGGGTTGATTTGGCCATTGTATTAACATGATGCTCTGTATATATTTTTATATACCCATATATCTAATTTTTGTTCTTTTCTTTTTCTATTTAGATGTAGAGTATCAAGCCATTTTCTTGTGGGACACATGGGGTTAACAAGACCCAGGATGACGGTGGCATAACATTTGAAACTTTGACTAAATGGACTCCATTGCTGTGCACACTGTTGCGTTTTCTTTAACACTATCGTTTATTTATAAGTTACACTCCCCACTTGGTGGTGTGTCTGTTTTCTCCTAAGCCTTGGCCCCCCATGGGGTGAATGTCAAGTGGATCGCATGGTGTTCCGGTGCTGGTGCTCCTGCGGTTTCTCACTAATACGTTCTCTTGTTTAGCCGTACCAGTATGTGACAGACCTATGACTGGTTATGTGTTGGTGGGTTGGACCTGTTTCCCATGCTAATCGGAGTGCCTGGCTGCGGAGGTGTGAGTGCTTATATGACCGAGTATATGCCCACTTATGTATCTAACACTTTTCATTGAACAACAGTTTTCACAGCAACATGTATAGTACTGTTTACTAAACATGCTGGCTCCACCAATGACCTTGTCGAGTTGCCCTGTGATGCACACAGGGCACCCGATTGGCTAGCCACATGGACATGCGCAGTGGTACTGCAGAGACGCCATCGGTATCTTGTATCTTATTGTGATCTTGTTTTATTGACACACCTGTTAACTGTCACTGTCTCCTTGGTGAGTGACCCCCCTCTGGGTACCCAATTGATGTATTACGAATATTTATCTGTAATGTACGTTATCATATTTCACTAGAGTTTTTTTTTCACCATTGCCACCTATGGACATTGAGACTGATTCAAATATGTCTTATCTTGAGATTCACTATCACTATATGCTTTATGAATTTTATATGTATTTCACTTGATTTATTGATTGCTTTTCAGTCATCCTATCTGTATGAGAACACATTTATACTTTGACTTGAGCACATGTTGTTACACTGCTTGATAAAGCTCTCAGCGAGAGCGAGACGTCGCAGGTTTTTGGGTGAAAATAAATACCATATTTTTTTGAGTTTACCCGGAGTGCAGCGGTTTTTTATTTTTCTAGATAGATAGATAGATAGATAGATAGATAGATGCTAGAAAATGTACCTGGCGCTGCCCGGGTATTAAGTGTCAGTGTGTTAACCCCTTCACGTCAGCCATCTGTATATATACGTTCCTATTGCACATGCCCCGTGCAGTAGGAATGTACATATACGTTCCTGACTTGAGGGGGCTTTGTGATGAGATCTGTGTACAGCACCGGAGATAATGAGGATCAGCTGCGATTCCGCAGCTGACCCCCATTAACCCCTTAGTGACCACTGACCCACTTTGCCCGTAACCACCCCAGGTTGCCTCTAACCACCCCAGGTTGCCTCTAACAACACCAGGTTGCCTGTAACCACCCCAGGTTGTCGTAACCACAGCAGGTTGCCTGTGACCACCCCATGTTGACCGTATCCACCATAGATTATCCGTAACCACCCCAGATTACCCGTAACCACCTCAGACTGCCCGTAACCACCCCACATTACCTGTAATCTAATTTTTTTTATTGTATTTTAGTAACTGCGCTATTCTAATAACTGTTACTAGCTGCGGTTTTGCTCCAGCAAATTTTCGCTCCTTCTCTTCTCAGCCCTGCTGTGTGCCCATACAGTGGTTTATGCCCACATATGGGGTACCGTTGTACTCAGGAGAACCTGCGTTACAGATTTTTGGGTACATTTTTTCTCCTGTTCCTTGTGAAATTTAGAAATTTCAAACTAAACCAACATATTTTTGGAAAAATTCAAGTTTTTCATTTTTACTGGCCAATTTTGAATACTTTCCTCTAATACCTGTGGGGCCAAAATGCTCATCCTACCCCAAGATGAATTCTTTGAGGGGTGCACTTTCCGAAATGGGGTGACTTTTGGGGGGATTCTATTCTGTAGACATTACAGGGGCGCTGCCAACGCACCTGGTGCTCAGAAACTTCTTCAGAAAAATCTGCAGAGAAAATGCTAATTGGCGCTCCTTCCCTTCTGAGCCCGGCTGTGTGCCCATACAGTGGTTTATGCCCACATATGGGGTACCGTTCTACTCAGGAGAACCTGCGTTACAGATTTTGGGGTGAATTTTCTCTCCTGTTCCTCGTGAAATTGAGAAATTTTAAACTAAAGGAACATATTATTGGAAAAATTCGAGTTTTTCATTTTTACTGTCTACTTTTGAATACTTTCCTCTAATACCTGTGGGGTCAAAATGCTCACCACACACCAAGATGAATTCTTTGAGGGGTGCACTTTCCAAAATGGGGTGACTTATGGCGAGATTTTACTCCGCTGGCACTACAGGGGCACTGCAAACCCACCTGGCGCTCAGAAACTTCTTCAGCAAAATCTGCATTGAAAAAGCTAATTGGCGCTCCTTCCCTTCTGAGCCCTGATGTGTGCCCATACAGTGGTTTATACCGACATATGAGGTACCGTTTTACTCAGGAGAACCTGCGTTACAGATTTTGGGGTACTTTTTTTCTCTTGTTCCTCGTGAAATTGAGAAATTTTTAAACTAAAGAACATATTATTGGAAAAATTCGAGTTTTTCATTTTTACTGTCTATTTTGAATACTTTCCTCTAATACCTGTGGGGTCAAAATGCTCACCACACCCCAAAATGAATTCTTTGAGGGGTGCACTTTCCAAAATGGGGTGACTTATGGCGAGATTTTACTCCGCTGGCAGTACAGGGGCTCTGCAAACACACCTGGCGCTCAGAAACTTCTTCAGCAAAATCTGCATTGAAAAAGCTAATTGGCGCTCCTTTCCTTCTGAGCCCTGCTGTGTGCCCATGCAGTGGTTTATGCTCACATGTGAGGTACCTTTTTACTCAGGAGAACCTGCGTTACAAATTTTGGGGTACTGTTTTTCTCTTTTTCCTCGTGAAATTGAAAAATTTCAAACTAAACGAACATATTATTGGAAAAAATTAGAGTTCTTCATTTTTACTGTCTAATTTTGAATACTTTCCTCTAACACCTGTGGGGTCAAATTGCTCATCCTACCCGAAGATGAATTCTCTGAGGGGTGTACTTTCCAAAATGGGGTGACTTATGGTTTTTTTTCTCTCTGCTGACACTACAGGGGCTCTGCAAATGCACCTGGCGCTCGGAAACTTCTTCAGCAAAATCTGCAATGGAAAAGCTAATTGCCGCTCCTTCCCTTCTGAGCCCCGCTGTGTGCCCATGCAGTGGTTTACGCCCACATATGGGGTACCGTAGTACTCAAGAGAACCCGTGTTACAAATTTTGGGGTGCTTTTTCTCTCATGTTCCTTTTGAAAATGAGAAACTTTAATCTAAATGTATATATTATTGGAAAATTTTAATTTTTCATTTTTTTACGGCCTAATGGTGAATACTTTCCTCCAGCCCCTGTAGGGTTAAAATGCTCATTATACGCCTAGATTAATTCTTTAAGGTGTCTAGTTTCCAAAATGGGGTCACTTATGGGGGTTTACAGTATACAAACCTCCTAAATCAACTTAAAATAAGAACTGGTCCCTTAAAAAATCAGTTTTGGAAACTTTCACGAAAATGTGGTAATTTGCTGATAAATTTCTAAGCCCCGTAACACCCTAAAAAAGTAAAATATGTTTATGAAATGAAGCCAGAATAAAGAGGACATATTGGTAATGTGACTTAGTAACTAATTTATGTAATACAACTTTCTTTTTTTAGAAGCAGAGAATTTCAAAGTTCATAAAATGCAAATTTTTTTCAATTTTTCATGATATTTTGATATTTTTCACAAAAAACACACAAAGTAGTGACCAAATTTTGCCACTAATATAAAGTGCCATATGTGACGAAAAAACAATCTCAGAATCGCTAGCATACGTTAAAGCATCACTGAGCTATAAGCGCATAAAGTGAGACAGGTCAGATTTTGAAAAATGAGCCTGGTCTTTTAGGTGCAAATAGGCTTGGTCTTGAAGGGGTTGATTAGATTTGTTCAAAGGTCGCCCAGGAGGAAAACCTATGCCCTTTTTTTTTGTTTGTTTGTTTCATGGGAACCTGTCACCCCCCCCGCCCCCCCCCCCCGTTAGAGCCCCCTATACTCACCTAATCCTGCCAGGTCCCGCTTCTGGATCCGGTCGGGTGATGAAGATCTCAGCCGCTGCAGCCCGGCGCGCGCGCTGAGAGATGAGTCAAACACCCATAGAGAATGACAGGAGAGTCCAGCGCTCCGTCATTCTCTATGAGCGTTGGACTCATCTCTCAGCGCGCGCGTCGGGCTGCAGCGGCTGTGATCTTCATCACCCGACCGGATCCAGAAGTGGGACCCGGCGGGATTAGGTGAGTATAGGGGGCTCTAACGGGGGGTGACAGGTTCCCTTTAAGGGGAAATCACCAGGAGCCCTATATATCACTTTTTACACTATATACCCTGACAGTTCTGCACTATTTATGTAAATTGTAGCTTATGCACATTGGAAATAAACTAAAAACTTTAACACCTAGATGCCTCTGGGCGTACCCGTACGTCCACTGGTCGCTACGGGAGTTCAGAGCCGGTCCGCGCTCTGATTACAGGTGCGGGGGCCGCTGTGATACCAGGTGCTATATGTATCCCGGGACCGCGGCTATTAGCGGGCATGGTCCAATCACCGTGCCCGCTAATTAAGTATTCAGAAGCAGCTGTCAAATTTGACAGCTGCATGTGAATACTTATTGCAGCCCTTCCCTGGTGTCTAGTGGGCAGATTGTTCCCCCATGACGCGATGGTGGAGGGGCATTCCCTGCATCTGGCATCAGCCGGGGTCTGCGCCGTAATGGCACTGATCCCGGCTCAGCACTCTATTGCTTTCGGCTGCAGCAGCCTAAAGGAATAGAATGCCTATGTCATTGATTTATGCAGTATTATTATACTGCATACATCTAAATGAGAGATCAATATGGCTATACTAGAATTTCCCAAGGGGGGCTTCTAGTATAAGAGTAAAAAAAATAATAATATATTATTAACCCATAGCTGCACCAGGACGTTATTTAACGTCCTCGTGCCGCTATGGGAGTTCAGAAGGGGGTCGCGCGGCGACCACCCTCTGAACTGCCGCGATCCCGGGTGCCGCGTGTAGCCCGGGCTCGCGGCTATTAGCGGGCACGGTCCGATCGCCGTGCCCGCTAATTAAGTACTTAGAAGCAGCTGTCAAAGTTGACAGCTGCTTCTAAATACTTGCGGTTATACATCCCTGGTGGTCTAGTGGGGGGATCGCCCCCCTGCGGCGCGATTGCGGGGGGGCGATCCCTGCATCCATACCGGGCCGGGGTCTGCTCCGTAATGGCGCTGATCCCGGCTCGGCATTCTATTGCTTTTGGCTGCAGCAGCCAAAAGTAATAGAACACCGATCTCATGGATTCATGCAGTATAACTATACTGCATGGATCTCTATGAGAGATCAGAGTGCATATACTAGAAGCCCCCCAGGGGGGCTTCTAGTATATGTCTAAAGTAAAAGAAAAAAGTATTTTTAATAACACAAAATCCCCTCCCCTAATAAAAGTCTGAATCACCCCCCTTTCCCCATTTTATAAATAAAAATAAATAAATTAATTAATAAACAAACATGTTTGCTATCGCCGCGTGCGTAATCGCCCGAACTATTAATTAATCACATTCCTGATCTCACACGGTAAACGGCGTCAGCGCAAAAAAATCCCAAAGTGCAAAATTGCGCATTTTTGGTCGCATCAAATCCAGAATAATTGTAATAAAAAGCGATCAAAAAGTCATATATGCGCAATCAAGGTACCGATAGAAAGATCACATCATGGCGCAAAAAATGACACCTCACACAGACCCATAGACCAAAGGATAAAGCGCTATAAGCCCGGGAATGGAGCGATTTTAAGGAACGTATATTGGTTAACAACGGTTTGAATTTTATACAGGCCATCAGATACAATATAAGTTATACATGTTACATATCGTTTTAATCGTAACGACTTGAGGAACATGCATAACAAGTCAGTTTTACCCCAGGGCGAATGGCGTAAAAACACATTTCCCCCAAATAAAAGAAATGCGTTTTTTTTTTTCAATTTCACCACACATATAATTTTTTTCTGGTTTCCCGGCACATTTTAGGCAAAAATTACATCTGCCATAGCAAAGTACAATTAGTTGCGCAAAAAATAAGGGCTCATTTGGGTCTCTAGGTGGAAAAAATGCAGGCGCTATGGCCTTATATACACGAGGAGGGAAAAACGAAAACGCAAAAATGAAAACTGGCTGTGTCCCCTAAGGGTTAATTTAAAAAAAAACCTTCCCTAATAAAAGTATAAATCCCCCCCCCCCTTTCCCCATGTTATAAATAAAAATAAATAAATAAAAAAACATGTTTTGTATCACCTCGTGCATAGTCGCCCAAACTATTAATCTATTTAATTCCTGATCTTGCAAGGTAAATGGCATAAGCGCAAAAAAATCCCAAAGTGCAAAATTGCTCATTTTTTGTCGCATCAAATCCAGAAAAGTTGTGATAAAAAGCAATTAAAAAGCCACATATGCACAATAAAGGTACCAATAGAAAGTACACATCATTGTGCACAAAATGACACCTCACACATAAGCTTGGTAATAGAGCGATTTTAAGGAACATATATTTGTTAAAAATGGTCTGAATTTTTTAAAAGCCATCAAATAAAATAAAATTTATACAAGTTACATATCCTTGTAATTGTAATGACTTGAGGAACATATATAACAAGACAGTTTTACCCCAATGGCGTAAAAACAAACAAACAAGCAAAAAAAAAAAAGTGTTTTTTTTTTTTTTTTCAATTTCACCACAGAATGAATTTTTTTCTGGTTTTACAGTGTATTTTATGCCAAAATTCAGCCTGTCATTGCAAAGTACAATTAGTGTTGCAAAAAATAAGAGCTCATGTGGGTTTCTAGGTTTAAAAATGCAAGTGCTCTGGCCTTTTAAGCACAAGGAGGAAAAAAACAAAAACGCAAAAATTTTAATTGGCCCGGTCCTCTAAGGGTTAACCTCTTAAGGACATAGGACGTACCGGTACGTCCTATGTCCTCACTTGCACTTCAAAGCGGGGCCGCGCGGCGGCCCCGCTTTGAAGTGCCGCGATCCCGTGTGCCGCGTGTAGCCCGGGACCGCCGCTATTAGCGGGCACGGTCTGATCGCCGTGCCCGCTAATTAGCTAATCGGAGGCAGCTGTCAAAGTTGACAGCTGCCTCCGATTACCGGAGGCAACGTTTCCCTGGTGTCTAGTGGGGGAGATCGCTCCCGGAGGAGCGATCTCCGTTACTGATGCCGGCCGGGGACGCGTCCAAGATGGCGCTGTCCTCGGCTCGGCACTCGTTTACTTCCGGCTGCAGCAGCCGAAAGCAAACGAGTGCCGATCTCATGGATCTCTGCAGCATATCTATGCTGCAGAGATCTCAATGAGAGATCACAGTGTATATACTAGAAGTCCCCCATGGGGGCTTCTAGTATATGTGTAAAAAAAAAAAAAAAAGTGTTGTTAATAGTAAAAAGCCCCCTCCCCTAATAAAAGTCTGAATCACCCCCCTTTTCCCAGGTTTTAAATAAAAGTAAACAAATAAATAAATAAATAAACATGTTTGCTATCGCCGCGTGCGTAATCGCACGAACTATTAATTAATCACATTCCTGATCTCGTACGGTAAACGGCGTCAGCACAAAAAAAATTCCAAAGTGCAAAATTGCGCATTTTTTGGTCGCATCAAATCCAGAAAAAATGTAATAAAAAGCGATCAAAAAGTCGTATATGCGCAATCAAGGTACCGATAGAAAGATCACATCATGGCGCAAAAAATGACACCTCGCACAGCCCCATAGACCAAAGGATAAAAGCGCTATAAGCCTGGGAATGGAGCGATTTTAAGGAATGTATATTGGTTAACAACGGTTTGAATTTTTTACAGGCCATCAGATACAATATAAGTTATACATGTTATATATCGTTTTAATCGTAACGACTTGAGGAACATGCATAACAAGTCAGTTTTACCCCAGGGTGAATGGCGTAAAAACACATTTCCCCCAAATAAAAGAAATGCGTTTTTTTTTTCAATTTCACCACACTTCGAATTTTTTTCTGGTTTCGCAGTGTACTTTATGCAAAAATTCAGCCTGTAATTGCAAAGTACAATTAGTGACGCAAAAAATAAGGGGTCATGGGGGTTTCTAGGTGGAAAAATGCAAGTGCTATGACCTTTTAAACACAAGGAGGAAAAACCGAAAACGTAAAAACGGAAATGGGCCATGTCCTTAAAGGGTTAAACATCCTAAATATCTGATAGCTAAACTGAGATGTCATGTGATCAGACTGTACACAGAGCCTCTTTATATACAACATTGTCAGTTTTATATACAGAGCCTGGTTATATACAACATTGTCAGTGTTCTATACAGCCTGGTTATATGCAACATTGGCAGTGTTATACAGTATACAGCCTGGTATATAACATTAACAGAGTTATACTGAGCCTGACTATATACAGTACAACATTGGCAGTGTTATATACAACCTGGTTATATACAACATTGGCAGTGTTATATACAGCTTGGTTATGTACAACATTGGTAGTGTTATGCTAAGCCTGGTTATATATAACATTGACAGTGTTAGTAGAGGTCCTGTATACCTGTAGTATATAGTTGGTGGAGGTCCTGTATGCCGGTAGTGTATAGTTTGGGGGTCCCGTATACCTGAAGTATATAGTTGGCAGAGGTCCTGTATACCTATAGTGTATAGTTTGTCCCCCCCCCCTGCTGACTGCAGACCATAAGAAAGGTGTTGCTGTTGCACCTTCTGTTTTTTTTTTTGTCCATAAGTAAGGCATGTGTGCAGAAAACCTGCAGCCTATTATAATAAGTGTATACAAAATTCTGCATCATCGTAATCTGGCCCTCTTAGGCACTACCTTTCATCCTCGGTGAGGACAACACAGAAGAGGTTTCAAAGTTTCTAATACTGTATACACTCCCCCCACCTGCAGGTAGCCCCCATTCTGTATACCCCCCCCCCTTGCAGGTACTCCTATACTGTATACACTCCCTCCCTGCAGGAAACCCCCATACTCTTTACCCCCACCCCACACTTGCAGGTAGCCCCCAAACTCTATACACCCACCTGTAGGAAATCCCTATAATATATACACTCACCCCCGCAGGTAGCCCCATACTGTAGACACTCCTTCCCATGATGGTAGCCCCCATACTGTATACACTCCCCCGCTTCTTGCAGGTTGTCCCCATACTGTATACACTCCACCCCCTCAGGAAGCCCCCATACTGTATACACTTCACCCCCGCAGGTTGCCCCCATACTGTATACACTCCCCCCTGCAGGTAATAATAATAATAAAATTAATAATAATAATAATATTTTTTGTATAGCGCCAACAGATTCCGCAACCCTTATTTAAATATATAAATACAATACAGATTATATATTAAAGTATACAATGAATAAATTAAAATATTAAAAATACAAAATTAGAGACCTGCTCTCGAGAGCGTACAGACTAGGATGACTGGGGGGTGACAAGGGCAACAAGGGCTTTATTTGTCAATGTTCCAGTAATTGTACATAGAAACTCAAAGTGCCCATAGGTGATTGGGCGAGCTAGTCACAAGCCATTTTCTGCGCTAAGGTAGCAAGTACAAAGTAGATGGCATCGAAGAGGTTATAGAGAGTTTGCAGAAAGGATAGCAGAGAGGGAGATGAGATTAGGAAATGTTATAAGCGCATCTGAAGAGATGAGTCTTCAGGGCACCCTTGAAACTGGGGGTGTTGGGTATGAGTCTGAGCTCTTTGGGTAGGGAGTTCCAGAGAACTGGTGCAGCACAAGAGAAGTCTTGGAGGCAGGAGAGAGAGGTTATGATTAGAGAAGAGGTTAGTGTAGGGTCATTAGCAGAACGTAGATCACGGGAAGGATGATAGGTGGGGATGAGGGAGGAGCTGTATGAAGGGGCAGAGTTGTGAAGAGCTTTATGAGTGAGGGTGAGGAGGTTTGAACGGTGTTCTGTATTTAATTGGTAACCAGTGCAGTGACTGGCACAGGGGGAAACATCAGTATAACAGCCCCCATACTGTATACACTCCCCCCTGTAGGTATACCCCATACTGTATACACTGCCCCTCTAGCAGATAGCCCCCATACTGAATACACTCCCCCCTTCAGGTAGCCCCGATGCTGTACAAACTTCACTCTACATGTAGCCCCATGCTGTATACACTTTCCCCTTCAGGTAGCCCCCCATGCTGTATACACTCCCCCCTTCAAGTAGGCCCCATGCTGTAAACAAACCCAACACCCAGGTAGCTCCCATGCTGTATACATTCCCTAACACCCCCTTACTGTATACATTTCCTAACAACAACACACGGCAGGTAAGCCCCTTACTGTATACACTGTATACACACTGTTACTGTATTTATTTCTGTGGATCTGTTGTGAGGCAGCTGGCCCTAGCTACCAATCAGATTCCAGCTCCCTTTTAAAATGAAAGTAGTAACCCTATTGGTTGCTGAGGCTTCCATTTCTGCTGGGCAGAGCTGCAGCACTAAATATGTCACCTGTGTGTGCAGTGTGGAGATTCTCCCATTCATCTCTATGGGGCGCTCTTCACCCTCCCCCTCCCCTCCTGTACATCTGGCAAAGACGAGACCTCTACTCTAACCTTCCCAGGCACCCAATGTACAGTATCTGTGGGCCAAATTTGGGGTCAAACGGTTCAGGCGTTTGGAAGTCTATAGAGGACAGATGGACAGACAGACAGACTTTAATTTTTATGAGATAGATAGATAGATAGATAGATAGATAGATAGATAGATAGATAGATAGATTTTTTTATGGTGTTAAATACACCAAACTGTTCATTACATCTATTCTTACTTTCTTTCATGTGGTATTGCTTCCCATTAGGTCAGGGACGGGGAACCTTTTTCCTGCCTAAAGCTGTTTGGATATTTATAACATGATCTGTGGACCATATTGATAGTGTACCACACTTTGCAGCATTTGAAGGAAGCATGCCAACTATTAGGTTCTCTCTTGCTGCATCTGTATTAATTTTTTTTAGAAGGTCAGTACGACCACAGAAATACCCAAAATATATAGTTTTACTTTTGGACTGTGCATTGACATACGACTGATGGTCTACCCATGGTTCAAGCTTTAGTAGGACGGTGGACACCAACAAAACTTACCAAACATTGAACACTACATTTTCTTTGACAGATTTGCTGAACCGGAGAATAAACAGATACAGAAAAACACTAATCATTATTAACATTATTTTTTTCTGTATGGTTTAATCCAAAGTATCGTTCTTTAAGTCTTTTCATTTGTTTGTCCCCTAAGTAGCTCATTCTAATCATGATGAGAATAGATTACTTAGACTACAACTTTGTTTAAGTATACAGTAAAACAGTTAAATATTTAAAGAGCATTGTCCTCCACTATACGAAGTCTGAAGGACACTTCAGTATGTTAAGTGTTAAAGTGCCAATAATAATCCATTCTTTACTTGTTCCTTGGCTCCACCAAGACGCTGAAAATTCCTGCTGCTGTTTTACTATTTTAACAGAGTTAAGTGACACTCCAAGCTATTAGAATGCTTGTGTTAATGTGCCATTACCCTCCATTTAACCTGTAATTTAATCTTTGCTAATACCTGTACAATGCACTTCTGAGGCCGACCTCCCAATACATACAACAACACTATGGGGATGAGGTGGAGGAAAGGGGATCATTGTGTTTAAATGACAACTGTTCCTCAAGGGCTTTCTTAAGTAGGTCAGCTAAGCCACTTGGTATTTTAAGGACCCTGCTGTCTTCTTTTAGAATATGTTGTTAACATTCTTCTTTAATCTACAAATGTCTCATCATATGTCTCATATATGTAAATATTCAACATTGCTGGGTTAGATTCAGGGGATATTTGCTATTTTCATTCATATCATGATACAATTAACTAATGGTCAAGAACAAGATAATAAGATGAATGCAATTACCAAAGAAATCAACTTCTAGCTGCCATTTTTCTAACATAAAACAGGTCATGACCTGATTTGTTTCCAACCTCTGTAATTCTTTGTAAAAGATAACATATTAAAAGAGGAAAACACATTTGATGTAATTACTTACAAGGTTTTTCTTTGAATTTCATCTATTCACCTTATTCACGCAATGCAGAAATAACCATAATAATAAATCGTGAATAACCTTTATATACTATACCATATACTTTATATACGAGCATACTCTGTAATGGCTTACAATATGCAAAGTACATGTACAGATAAAAATAGATATTATACAATGACAAACTAATCAACAATCCAAACAATAGGAGAGACAGCCCTATTCACAAAAACTGGTGACCAAACAGGCAAACACAAACATTACTTTTTTCTACAATAATGTTAAATAAGTAGATGTTGATAACTGCCCCTTGTTATAGATCCAAAGTTGATAGGTTTTAAAATGTCACCCCGTGTATTAGGTAATGTGTGGCAAAGGAATGATATAAGTGAAAGGCTTACTAAAAGAGCATTGAAGAAGAATGTCATTCATATTAAGTTAACATCAGGCTGTATATTATAGGCCTTAGTAGGTGATCAGAAAACATGATGGGCAACATTTATGAAGACTGGCTTTCTCATACACCAGTCTTAAATAAAGCCCAACTCCCTTTCCCCAGGCGGATTTACTAAGAGGTATACGCCTCTTAGTAAAGCCGGAAACCTTTTTGCCTGGCGCAGGCTTTTCAAAGCAAATCTACACCTGTTCCATCCACAGCAAGTCCTGGCTATCATTTATAGCCGGGCACCTACCCCCTGTGAGTCACTGGATGTAACTGCACTGTAATCACTTACATGGTGTGCAGAGCCTGTGTACTGTTGGTATTGACCTGTATGTTTTCTATAGTCATTGTTTGGGGGGGGGGGGGGGGCATACTAATGACATTGTGGTATTAATGGTGTTCATGGTGTGGCGATAATATATGTTTCCTATATTCTTGTATTAACAGTATTATTGGTCTTGGTACATTGGATTTGGTCATTAACAGTGTGATGGTGATATGTAAAGTAATAATAAGATGTCCACCCAGGAGGGAACCAGGACAGGGTGTCGGTTCTCACTAGTTCTTAATTAGTGGCCCTAGGATCAGTTTCACTGGTGGTTCCTTTGTTCCCCAGCCACACAATGGGCTCACTGCTGTACAATGTTGTGCAGGAGTCACTCACCCAGTCACAATACACAGTGAATCATGTACAAATTATTGTCCAGGTAGGTTAACCCCTTGTTATCTGCCTGACTTTGGAGTATAAGAGGTCCTCTGAAATTTAGGTGAAAGGTTGCCAATTGTATTGCTATTAAAGGGGTATTGCTAAAATTTACAGCTGTCCCATATCCACAGGATAACTAAATCATTGGTTAGGCTCCAACTACTGGGACCCCTGAAGGATAGGACCAGGGGATTTGTCAGGAAATTAGTTATACCTGTCTTCCTGCTTAGTCCACTTCTGGCTTTTACCACATTATTTTGGGCATGACTATAGGGGAGTGGCTATGGGGAGAAGTCGCTATCGGGGCATGGCTATGGGGACTGCGACTAACATGCTCTTAGCAAAAGTTGGGAGGTATGCATAATATCTTGCAATGTACCCATGGGCCCATTGTCTTGAATTGACCAAACAGTCTAGTAGTGACTATGTTAATTTCCTAAACGTTTCCTACTTCTTAACCTTTTTGACGAAAGGGTAAAAGGTGCAGTCCATCGAGCTTTTAAATAAACAATACTAGTTACTAGTATACCAGCCAAAAAAACAATATGAATGAGGCCCCAAGAAGATCTAAAAATCTAAATATATTAAAATATGTAAAATACATATATTTTTAACCATGCAGTAGTCTCATTTGGCTTTATCTTTTTGCATGTCAGGTTTATAAATTTCAGTTGTCTGGTCAACCTTGTTTTGCTTGACATTGTTCATTTGAAAACCTGAGGGTGCTGCATGTGACCCATATGTCATCTTCTTTCAGCAACAACAACTCCATTTACAATATGTGCTTTCATTATAACAAATGGAAAATCATTTATGTATGAATGAAATAGTTCATTGCTATGTTGAAATATGCTCAGGAAATTGGTTGAGTGGAGCATAACATTTAATTTTGTTTGACTCTCTACTCTATAAAAGTTATTTACAGACCCAGCTTGTCTCTATACACTAATGGCTCTTTTTGAATTAGGTGTTATTATCGGAGAAGATTTTTTAGTGTATTGTATAAAAAGGGTATTGTATGGTCCTCATTGTTTCATGTATGAGTAAAAAGGCAGCTTTGTGTATAGTAAATATGCTACACATAAATTGTTCTCTAAAATATTATCAAAAATGTAAATTACAACTAAGGGTGGCTTCACACATAACGTGTGTGCAGTGGATTTCAAGTTTGCAGCAAAATCTGCTGCAGATCTCTTCACTGTCACCTTCAATTAGATTAAATACTTGCGGCGGAATTTTCATCCCGCTGTGAAAATGCGCTCCGGCTTCCTTAGGGGCTTCCCAGCGCCTGAACGTCCGCTCAGCCAATCAGTGCACTGCCCTGCTGCAGCCACTGATTGGCTAAGCGGGACGTGAAATCCGCTGGAGATAAATTGTGTGAAAACCCACCCTAAAAGTGGTAGCCTGTCTTTTCTCTGGCATTATTTAGAGTATTGTAGTTAGCCCTAGGGAGGGTGCTTTACGGGACACAAGTGCCTAGGGAAGCAGCAACATAAGGTAATCGTCAGAGCCAGTATAAAAGCTGCTGCGGCCACTTATTGGTTGGGCCAGAAGGTTCTGCTCTGAGTGCTTTTTTTTTTAAAGAAGACAGAAGATCATAGAACCAGATGAAGCTGATGGGAGCTGTGGAAAACTGGGACTATGAAGTAAAGGTTTCATATGAATTTTTTAAAATTTCCAAATTACTCACAAGAACTTAATAGTTGCAGCAGACACTGAGCTCTGACTTGAACTTTAATAGAACTTTCTCAGTGTAACTTTAATGATTTTGACGCCTTAGTGACCGCCGAAACGGCTTTTTACAGCGGTCACTAAGGGGCCTTATTCTGCTGCCATCAGCATTTTACGGTGATGGCAGAGAATAAGATTGCAGGGCCGGGAAGGCCCCCACCCCATTCCCCCAGCTATCTTTGACGAGCATTACTACAGGCAAGTGTCAGGCACGGCATGGGTGCCCGCTGTGCCCCCTCTTACGCCAACCTATTTTTAGGTTGGTGGGAGGGGGCTAACGTATACCCGTTGGACCGGTTCCAGGAACATGTCTTCAAATGGTACCTGTTCATTGATGATATTTTTCTTATATGGACCGGTACCAGAGAGGAATATGAAACATTTCTGGCTGATCTTAACCAAAATGATTTCAATATCTTTCTCACCTCTTCCATTCCAGGGGACATGGCGATCTTCTTGGATCTGAAATTGAGTCTAGTGAAGAATAAAATCCAGACGACACTGTACCACAAGGATACGGCTACAAATAGCCTTTTACATCATGAGTTTTCATCCACGCCATCAGCGACAGGGAATCCCAGTCGGACAATTCTTCAGAGTGAAACGCAATTGCACAGAAACACGTGACTTTGAAGTGGAGTCTAGAAAATTGACGGAGAGATTCAGAAGTAGGGGTTACCCAAGAAAAGTCATTTCGAGAGCCTATCAGAGAGCGAGAAATACTAGCAGAGACCAGCTCTTTCAACCGAAGATTCGGGTACAGGATAATAAGGATGACGTACAACAATCAATGGCAACAGGTCTATGGTATACCGAAGAAAAATTGGGATATTTTGTTGGCTGAACCCCGCCTAGCACCCACATATTACGGAGAAACCCCTCTTGACCGCGAGGAGAGCAAGAAATAACAAAGACATGATCTCACAGAGCCACTTCGTATGACATCATTGGGGAGTGGCAATAAGATGCAGGGGTCATTCCCATGCGGAAATTGTAACGTTTGCCAACTTATGGTACCAAAAGAAGTTTTCTGTAACCCCACCGATGGAAAAGAATATAAATACACCAATATATCAATTGCCGTACCCGAAATGTGGTCTATGCTATTATTTGCTCATGTTCACAGGTTTTATTGGGCCAGACATCGCAGGAATTGCGAAAACGCATACAACAACATCTTTCGAATATCCGTAAAGCTTCCAGATCTCTATTTAAATCACCCGACATGACCTCGGTGGCAACACATTTTAAGGAATGCCATGCAGGTAAGGTGGATGGTCTGAAGGTTGTGGGATTAGAGAAGGTGTCCCTGGGCATTAGGGGAAGGAATATAACAAAGAGCTTACTCCGCACAGAGTCTAGGTGGATTTTTAAATTGGGCAGCCTGGCTCCACGGGGCCTAAATGAAGAGCTTTTATGTACTGGCTTTTACAAATGAGTACTATGTGCATCCAGGCTTCTTTTAGGCGACATATATATTTTTTTTGCTTTTTATGTGTGTATGTATGAACATGTATATATATGTGTATACATGTGTGTGTATATATTTGTCTGTATATGTTTTCTAAATACCTTTATATATGTGGGGTGTTTACTAGTTCATACCTGACACATTTTCATGGCAGGGATCTTTTATTCCCTTCCCTCTTATTGGTCACTAGAGTGGTTGCACATATCCTTTTAATTTCACACTTCATGTGTCACTTTTTTTGTCAGCTAATTCATTACACATATATTTGCATATATATATTCCTTTAATGGCTTTACATGTGATCACTTATTCCTACTAACTGTGAATCTTTTTTCTTCTCTCTTTTTGTTTCATACTTTATTTTCCTTCTGGTCTTTCTCTTTTTCACTCTCTCACACACTGGCTTGTTTTGCTGGATTCTTTTGTTTGCTCTGTATTGATGCCTTTGTTTGCCGTATTGCACTAGAGTGACTTGTATGACACACGATGAGAGACCCAGCCATCTATTGCACTGGTACTCATAATGGATGAGAGAAAACAGGCGGAAAGCTCGATTTTCATAATAAAAACCTCTGGGATGCCTTGAACTTTTGCCTAGGATATTCCCTTATTTTGTCTCCCGACGTACCTTCGGAAATGGAAATGTACGTATTGTATACCACCCATCGACCTAGGATCCACTGTGGAAGTAAAGGAACGAGATCTGGATGCTTTCTGGATGCTTCAGACTATATACTTTTTCTCATAATTTACTGGACTCTTGGACTTAGAGACATGGCCTACTTGGGACTCTTATTTTTAGAGCCATGTATATAGATTTTTGAATGTATGAATATATATTCTTCCTGTGTCTGATTGTTGCCACTTGTACAGGTGGAGGAGAGACATTGTCCGCTAAATATATAAGTGGCGCCATAAATTGAAGAAAAATATTTGCCCTTCGTTTGTATGTGTTATGATTGTATGCATGAGGGTTGGTGGTTTACCTATATTTATCCTTTGTGTGAGTGTATATAATTGGTACTCCTATGTATGTGGGAGCTCTATTTACACATGCCAATATTGTGGCAATATATTCATTGGCTATATTTATCCATCCTACTCTCTTTTGGTTATGTTACTACTTGTTTGTACAAGTAGCGCATGCGTACTATACTTTCAAATGCTTTATTATTTACAGGTAATATATACACGTCTCGATCCGCACATGGAGGAGATTTATGGTTCATATAGTGTATATACATTTGGGCATTTAGGTGTGATCTCTCCATGTGAGGATGCTATTATTCCCTGGTTGTTTGCGATTTGCTGCGCATGCGTGGGCACTTCTAGGCGCATTGCAAATCATATATATTCTAAGCGCATTGCAAATCATATATATTGTGGAGATATTGTTATGGGCTATAATTCTGTGTTGATGTGAGTATTGCGGACATTATTTTGGTATACGTATTGACGCATGCGCAATAACATATTGTTGGACTTGTATCCCGGAGTACTATGTGCGCATGCGCCAATGTTATAAAGTACATTTCTGATTGTTCGTCTTGTTACTTATGTCTATAAGAATATGTGCCCCCAGTATGATTGCTTTTATAAGAGTATATTTACGCCTGTACATCTTGGGCTATTAAACGCCGATAGCAGCATTGGCGCATGCGCAGAGTGCCCTAAAGTATTGCGGGCGCCCATTTCTGATATATACTGGATGACGTAGACGCATGCGTAACACCAAGG
>NW_027209119.1:0-33598 GCF_027789765.1 Dendropsophus ebraccatus
CTCTAACATCATACGTATCCTCCCCACCGGATCTCATCTACCCTGCTGCTCCTATCATCCTCCGTCTACACCACAACCGCCCCTCAACATCATACTATCCTCCCCACCGGATCTCATCTACCCTGCTGCCTCCTATCATCCTCCTCCCACCACACCGCCCCTCTAACATCATACGTATCCTCCCACCGGATCTCTCTACCCTGCTGCCATCCTATCCTCCTCCTCCTCCACCACACCGCCCCTCTAACATCATACGTATCCTCCCCACCGATCTCATCTACCCTGCTGCCTCCTATCATCCTCCTCTCCTACACGCCCCTCTAACATCATACGTATCCTCCCCACCGATCTCATCTACCCTGCTGCCTCCTATCATCCTCCTCTCTCCACCACACCGCCCCTCTAACATCATACGTATCCTCCCCACCGGATCTCATCTACCCTGCTGCCTCCTATCATCCTCCTCTCCACCACACCGCCCCTCTAACATCATACGTATCCTCCCCACCGGATCTCATCTACCCTGCTGCCTCCTAATCATCCTCCTCTCCTACACCACACCGCCCCTCTAACATCATACGTATCCTCCCCACCGGATCCTCTACCCTGCTGCCTCCATCATCATCCTCCTCTCACACCACACCGCCCCTCTAACATCATACGTATCCTCCCACCGGATCTCATCTACCCTGCTGCCTCCTATCATCCTCCTCTCCTAACCACACCGCCCCTCTAACATCATACGTATCCTCCCCACCGGATCTCATCTACCCTGCTGCCTCCTATCATCCCCTCTCCACCACACCGCCCCTCTAACATCATACGTATCCTCCCCACCGATCTCATCTACCTGCTGCCTCCTATCATCCATCCTCTCTCACCACACCGCCCCTCTAACATCATACGTATCCTCCCCACCGGATCTCATCTACCCTGCTGCCTCCTATCATCCTCCTCTCCACCACACCGCCCCTCAACTCATAACCTCATACGTATCCTCCACTCCGATCTCATCTACCCTGCTGTCCTCCTATCATCCTCCTCCTCCATCCCACCACACCGCCCCCTTACATCATACGTATCCTCCCCTCCGGATCTCATCTACCCTGCTGCCTCCTATCATCCTCCTTCTCCACACACCGCCCCTCTAACATCATACGTATCCTCCCCACCGGAGCTCATCTACCCTGCTGCCTCCTATCATCCTCCTCTACACCACACCGCCCCTCTACACTCATACGTATCCTCCCCACCGGATCCCATCTACCCTGCTGCCTCCTATCATCCTCCTCCTACACGCACCCGCCCTCTAACATCATACGTACCTCCCCACCGGATCTCATCTACCCTGCTGCCTCCTATCATCCTCCTCTCCACCACACCGCCCCTCTAACATCATACGTATCCTCCCTCCGGATCTCATCTACCCTGCTGCCTCCTATCTCCTCCTCTCCTACACCACACCGCCCCTCTAACATCATACGTATCCTCCCACCGGATCTCATCTACCCTGCTGCCTTCCTATCATCCTCCAGTCCTCCTCTCCACCACACCGCCCCTCTAACATCATACGTATCCTCCCCACCGGATCTCATCTACCTGCGGCCTCCTATCATCCTCCTCTACACCACACCGCCCCCTCTAACATCATACGTATCCTCCCCCACCGGATCTCATCTACCCTGCTGCCTCCTATCATCCTCCTCTCCACCACACCGCCCCTCTAACATCATACGTATCCTCCCACCGAATCTCCTCTACCCTGCTGCCTCCTATCATCCTCCTCTCCACCACACCGCCCCTCTAACATCATACGTATCCTCCCCACCGGATCTCATCTACCCTGCTGCCTCCTATCATCCTCCTATCCTACACACACCGCCCCTCTAACATCATACGTATCCTCCCCACCGATCTCATCTACCTGCTGCCTCCTATCATCCGCCTCTACACCAACACCGCCCTCTAACATCATACGTATCCTCCCCTCCGGATCTCATCTACCCTGCTGCCTCCTATCCTCCTCCTCTCCTACACCACACCGCTCCTCTAACATCATACGTATCCTCCCCACCGGATCTCATCTCCCCTACTGCCTCCTATCATCCATCCTCCTCTCCACCACACCGCCCCTCTAACATCATACGTATCCTCCCCACCGGATCTCATCTACCCTGCTGCCTCGTATCATCCTCCTCTCCTACACCGCCCCTCTAACATCATACGTATCCTCCCCACCGGATCTCATCTACCCTGCTGCCTCCTATCATCCTCCTCTACACCACACCGCCCCTCTAACATCATACGTATCCTCCCCACCGGATCTCATCTACCCTGCTGCCTCCTATCCTCCTCCTCTCCACCACACCGCCCCTCTAACATCATACGTATCCTCCCCACCGGATCTCTCTACCCTGCTGCCTCCTATCATCCTCCTCTCCACCACACCGCCCCCTCTAACATCATACGTATCCTCCCCACCGGATCTCCTCTACCCTGCTGCCGTCCTATCATCCTCCTCCTCTCCACCACACCGCCCCTGCTAACATCATACGTATCCTCCCCACTGGATCTCATCTACTGATAGGGTAACTTTTATGATTCTAATATTGGGATATTTCTTACCTTGAATCTTGTATACATGGACACAAGTCAGTACTTACCAGTGTGAAGGTCTCTCTCAGACCAAACTAACTGTCTGGTACCAATGTTATGAGAATTCTGTCTCTTTGCAAAGAATGTATTTTTCTAATACTTTTTGACATTATATAGTATATAGATATATATATATATATATACACACACACACACAGTTGTATATGGTAAACAACATATGGTACCAGCCTGACTGCACAGGACAGGAAACAGCTGACCATCTATGGACTGCCTATCAGAGGTCTGATATGTAGGTGTCTTGTGACTTGAGACCCCGCCTGTAATTAAAGAGTTTATATATTTCATGTGAATACAGTTGCACATGAGTAGTGCCAGCCCCAGATTCTGTCTATAAAAGTTACACAAAACAATAAAGGGGGGGGGGGGCTTCCCAAACTTACGTTACTGATACGTACATCAGGTGTCTGCAGAACTGCAAGCCGTCTAATCTGAGACCATCCTATACCTGGTAGTGACCTGTCTCCATAGAGTCAGGTCAACATCAAAATGTAACCTTATCAGTTTGGTGCCCGTGGAACAGGGACCCGCACCACTTGCAAACCAGAACACGGAGAGACGGGACGTGGTGATTCATCAGTCCTCAGTTGCAGAGATATATCTGGCCAGGTAAGAAAAACTTTTGTTTCTTACTTTCTGTGGCTCAGAGTAGCGGGTCTATGTAGATCTTTCCCCTGCGTTCTCTATATGTTTGTAATGTGAGTCTAATTGTTAGACAAGAACTCTGTGACCCAGGAGAGGACAGGGTTAAAGTGCATCTTGCCGTCGCAGACTGTTGTGTTATTGAGATAAGCCGGTGCTGTAGTTATGCTGAATTTATTTTATGCAGAATGCTCGTCCTTCGGGAGCTGTGATTATTGCTCAACCCTTAGGTGAGCCTGGACTTACCTGTAGGTCCAGGCCACCCGCAGGTGTTCAGAGCGTGGCCTCGCAGCGGCCGTGCTCTAAGCCGCTGCGTCCCGGGTGCTGCATGTAGCCCGGGGCCCGCGACTATTAATGGGCACGGTCCGATCGCCGTGCCACCATAATTAGATAATCGATGCAGCTGTCAAAGATGAGGAGCTGCCTCCGATTACCTGATCCCTGGTGTCTAAGTGGCGAGATGGCCCCCCCGTCCACCCCCCCCTCCCCCCCCCCCCCAGGACGTTGTCCCAGAGGAGCGATCTCCATGTCTTTACTCGGCCAGGGTCTACGCCCAATGGAGCTGATCCGGCTCGGCACTCGTGTTGCTTCCGGCTCGAAGCAGCCCTAAGCAATCGAGTGCCTATCTCATCGATCTATGCTGTATACTATGCTATCTCCTACAAAAAGGACACTGTTCTAATCAAATATCGGTAATCTGTATTATCAAATTTGATAAACAACATCGAGAAAGCTTTGTGCTATACGTGCGTCGTAGGGGAGCGTGCACACACTGCTAAACCACAGGCAGCATGACGAATATGTGACTGCTATACATCTTATAGACTGCTGCTGTACATCTTATAGACTGCTGCTATACATCTTATAGACTGCTGCTATACATCTTATAGACTGCTGCTGTACATCTTATAGACTGCTGCTATACATCTTATAGACTGCTGATATATATCTTATAGACTGCTGCTGTACATCTTATAGACTGCTGCTATACATCTTATAGACTGCTGATATATATCTTATAGACTGCTGCTGTACATCTTATAGACTGCTGTACATCTTATAGACTGCTGCTATACATCTTATAGACTGCTGCTATATATCCTTATAGACTGCTGTACATCTTATAGACTGCTGCGTATACATCTTATAGACTGCTGCTATATATCTTATAGACTGCTGCTGTACATCTTATAGACTCTGCTAAATATGCTTAAAGACTGCTGCTATATATCTTATTAGACTGCTGCTGTACATCCTTCAATAGACCTGCTGTACATCTTAATAGACTACTGCTGTACATCTTATAGACTGCTGCTATACATCTTATAGACTGCTGCTGTACATTTATAGACTGCTGCTATACATCTTATAGACTGCTGTACATCTTATAGACTGCTGCTATACATCTTATAGACTGCTGCTATACATCTTTAGACTAGCTGCTGTACATCTTATGACTGCTGTACATCTTATAGACTGCTATACATCTTATAGACGGCATGCTATATATCTTATAGTACTGCTGCTGTACATCTTATGAGACTGCGTGTACATCTTATAGACTGCTATACATCTTATAGACGGCTGCTATACATCTTATAGACTGCTGCTATACATCTTATAGACTGCTGCTGTAACATCTTATAGACTGCTGCTGTACATCTTATAGACTGCTGTACAGTCTTATAGACTGCTGCTGTACATCTTATAGACTGCTGCTTGTACATCTTATAGACGCGGCTGTACATCTTATAGACTGCTGTACATCTTATAGACTGCTATACATCTTATAGACTGCTGCTATATATCTTATAGACTGCTGCTGTACATCTTATAGACTGCTGTACATCTTATAAGACTGCTATACATCTTATAGACTGCTGCTATACATCTTATAGACTGCTGCTATAACATCTTATAGACTGCTGCTGTAACATCTTATAGACATGCTGCTGTACATCTTATAGACTGCTGCTATACATCTTATAGACTGCTGCTGTACATCTTATAAGACTGCTGCTGTACATCTTATAGACTGCTGCTATACATCTTATAGACTGCTGCTGTACATCTTATAGACTGCTGTACATCTTATAGACTGCTATACATCTTATAGACTGCTGCTATACATCTTATAGACTGCTGTACATCTTATAGACTGCTGCGTACATCTTATAGACTGCTGCTATACATCTTATAGACTGCTGGTATATATCTTATAGACTGCTGCTGTACATCTTATAGACTGCTGCTGTGCATCTTATAGACTGCTGCTGTACATCTTATAGACTGCTGCTATACATCTTATAGACTGCTGCTGTACATCTTATAGACTGCTGTACATCTTATAGACTGCTGCTATACATCTTATAGACTGCTGCTGTACATCTTATAGACTGCTGCTGTACATCTTATAGACTGCTGCTATACATCTTATAGACTGCTGCTGTACATCTATAGACTGCTGTACATCTTATAGACTGCTGCTATACATCTTATAGACTGCTGCTATACATCTTATGACTGCTGCTGTACATCTTATAGGACTGCCTGTACATCTATAGACTGCTGCTATACATCTTATAGACTGCTGCTGTACATCTTATAGACTGCTTGTACATCTTATAGACTGCTGCTGTACATCTTATAGACTGCTGCTATACATCTTATAGACTGCTGCTATACTCTTATAGACTGCTGTACTCTCTTATAGACTGCTGTACATCTTATAGACTGCGAAGACATCTTATAGACCTGCTGTACATCTTAATGACTGCTGCTATACATCGTATAGACTGCTGTACATCTTATTAGACTGCTGTACATCTTATAGACGGCTGCTGTACATCTTATAGACTGCTGCTATACATCTTATAGACTGCTGTACGATCTTATGACTGCTGCTATACATCTTATAGACTGTGCTGCTATAACATCTTATAGACTGCTGTACATCTTATAGACTGCTGCTGTACATCTTATAGACTGCTGCTGTACATCTTATAGACTGCTGCTATATATCTTATAGACTACTGCTGTACATCTTATAGACTGCTGCTATATATCTTATAGACTACTGCTGTACATCTTATAGACTGCTGCTATACATCTTATAGACTGCTGATATATATCTTATAGACTGCTGCTGTACATCTTATAGACTGCTGCTATACATCTTATAGACTGCTGATATATATCTTATAGACTGCTGCTGTACATCTTATAGACTGCTGCTGTACATCTTATAGACTGCTATACATCTTATAGACTGCTGTACATCTTATAGACTGCTGCTATACATCTTATAGACTGCTGTACATCTTATAGACTGCTGCTGTACATCTTATAGAGTGATGTACATCTTATAGACTGCTGCTATACATCTTATAGACTGCTGTACATCTTATAGACTGCTGCTATACATCTTATAGACTGCTGTACATCTTATAGACTGCTGTACATCTTATAGACTGCTGCTGTACATCTTATAGACTGCTGCTATACATCTTATAGACTGCTGTACATCTTATAGACTGCTGCTATACATCTTATAGACTGCTGCTATACATCTTATAGACTGCTGTACATCTTATAGACTGCTGCTGTACATCTTATAGACTGCTGCTGTACATCTTATAGACTGCTGTACATCTTATAGACTGCTGCTGTACATCTTATAGACTGCTGCTGTACATCTTATAGACTGCTGCTGTACATCTTATAGACTGCTGCTGTACATCTTATAGACTGCTGTACATCTTATAGACTGCTATACATCTTATAGACTGCTGCTGTACATCTTATAGACTGCTGCTGTACATCTTATAGACTGCTGTACATCTTATAGACTGCTGCTATACATCTTATAGACTGCTGCTATACATCTTATAGACTGCTGTACATCTTATAGACTGCTGCTGTACATCTTATAGACTGCTGCTGTACATCTTATAGACTGCTGTACATCTTATAGACTGCTGCTGTACATCTTATAGACTGCTGCTGTACATCTTATAGACTGCTGGTATCAGGGGCGTAGCTAGGATTCATGGGGCCCCATAGCAAAAAACTGTGTGCCCCCCCCCAGATGCGTCCCAGGGTGGGGGAGGGAGGGAAAAGATATTTCAAGTGGAGGTGCTGCAATGCAATGGGATATACATAAGGGTATTATATACATGTGAGAGGGGTATAATATACCCTCATATATACCCCTCTGATATGTATATTATACCCTCATATATATGCATATAATACCATCATATATACCTCTCCCCTATGTATATACATTAATATCCTTACAGGATATTACTGTATATACATATAGGAGATATATATACATTTGAGAGAGGGATTTATTTGAGGGTATATTACCCCTCTACTGTGTATATACTTCCTATATGTATATCCAGTAATATCCTCATATATAATAAAGAGTATATATGAGAATATTATATACATATGAACGGGGTGTATGTAAGCCTTTGGGTGGTTAGGCTGCAGGTGATGGGGACCTCAGCGGAGTGTCAGCTCTTTGTATAGGGCCCCACAGCTAAACGCATCAGACCATCGGGAACGGGACAGTGTACATAAAAAATATGCAACATGATAGTAGGGCTAATATAGGAGATCTTGTATGAGCCTCTAACTAGGTAGACTGTAGTAGTGGAGGTATAGTGTATAGTGGTATATTGTACTGTATGGGTGTATATTGTACTGTATGGGTGTATATTGTACTGTATGGTTCTGTATGGGTGTATATTGTACTGTATGGGTGTATATTGTACTGTATGGTTCTGTATGGGTGTATATTGTACTGTATATTGTACTGTATGGGTGTATATTGTACTGTATGGTTCTGTATGACTGTATATTGTACTGTATGGGTGTATATTGTACTGTATGGTTCTGTATGGGTGTATATTGTACTGTAAGGGTCTGTATGGGTGTATATTGTACTGTATGTTCTGTATGGGTGTATATTGTACTGTATGGTGTATATTGTACTGTATGGGTGTATATTGTACTGTATGGCTCTGTATGGGTGTATATTGTACTGTATGGGTGTATATTGTACTGTATAGTTCTGTATGGGTGTATATTGTACTGTATGGTTCTGTATGGGTGTATATTGTACTGTATGGTTCTGTATGGGTGTATATTGTACTGTATGGGTGTATATTGTACTGTATAGTTCTGTATGGGTGTATATTGTACTGTATGGTTCTGTATGGGTGTATATTGTACTGTATGGTGTATATTGTACTGTATGGGTGTATATTGTACTGTATGGGTTCTGTATGGGTGTATATTGTACTGTATGGGTGTATATTGTACTGTAGGTTCTGTATGGGTGTATATTGTACTGTATGGGTGTATATTGTACTGTATAGTTCTGTATGGGTGTATATTGTACTGTATGGGTGTATATTGTACTGTATGGGTTCTGTATGGGTGTATATTGTACTGTATGGGTGTATATTGTACTGTATGGTTCTGTATGGGTGTATATTGTACTGTATGGGTGTATATTGTACTGTATGGTTATGTATGGGTGTATATTGTACTGTATGGGTGTATATTGTACTGTATAGTTCTGTATGGGTGTATATTGTACTGTATGGCTCTGTATGGGTGTATATTGTACTGTATGGTTCTGTATGGGTGTATATTGTACTGTATGGGTGTATATTGTACTGTATGGGTGTATATTGTACTGTATGGTTCTGTATGGGTGTATATTGTACTGTATGGGTGTATATTGTACTGTATGGGTGTATATTGTACTGTATGGTTCTGTATGGGTGTATATTGTACTGTATGGGTGTATATTGTACTGTATAGTTCTGTATGGGTGTATATTGTACTGTATGGGTGTATATTGTACTGTATGGTTCTGTATGGGTGTATATTGTACTGTATGGTTCTGTATGGGTGTATATTGTACTGTTTGGGTGTATATTGTACTGTATGGTTCTGTATGGGTGTATATTGTACTGTATGGGTGTATATTGTACTGTATGGCTCTGTATGGGTGTATATTGTACTGTATGGCTCTGTATAGGTGTATATTGTACTGTATGGTTCTGTATGACTGTATATTGTACTGTATGGTTCTGTATGGGTGTATATTGTACTGTATGGTTCTGTATGGCTGTATATTGTACTGTATGGCTCTGTATGGGTGTATATTGTACTGTATGGTTCTGTATGGGTGTATATTGTACTGTATGGGTGTATATTGTACTGTATGGTTCTGTATGACTGTATATTGTACTGTATGGGTGTATATTGTACTGTATGGTTCTGTATGGGTGTATATTGTACTGTATGGTTCTGTATGGGTGTATATTGTACTGTATGGGTGTATATTGTACTGTATGGCTCTGTATGGGTGTATATTGTACTGTATGGTTCTGTATGGGTATATATTGTACTGTATGGGTGTATATTGTACTGTATGGTTCTGTATGGGTGTATATTGTACTGTACGGTTCTGTATGGGTGTATATTGTACTGTATGGTTCTGTATGGGTGTATATTGTACTGTATGGGTGTATATTGTACTGTTTGGGTGTATATTGTACTGTATGGTTCTGTATGGGTGTATATTGTACTGTATGGGTGTATATTGTACTGTATGGGTGTATATTGTACTGTATGGTTCTGTATGACTGTATATTGTACTGTATGGGTGTATATTGTACTGTATGGTTCTGTATGGCTGTATATTGTACTGTATGGCTCTGTATGGGTGTATATTGTACTGTATGGGTGTATATTGTACTGTATGGTTCTGTATGGGTGTATATTGTACTGTATGGTTCTGTATGGGTGTATATTGTACTGTATGGTTCTGTACAGGTGTATATTGTTCTGTATGGGTGTATATTGTACTGTATGGTTCTGTATGGGTGTATATTGTACTGTATGGTTCTGTATGGGTGTATATTGTTCTGTATGGTTCTGTATGGGTGTATATTGTTCTGTATGGGTGTATATTGTACTGTATGGTTCTGTATGGGTGTATATTGTACTGTATGGTTCTGTATGGGTGTATATTGTACTGTATGGGTGTATATTGTTCTGTATGGGTGTATATTGTACTGTATGGGTGTATATTGTACTGTATAGTTCTGTATGGGTGTATATTGTACTGTATGGGTGTATATTGTACTGTATGGTTCTGTATGGGTGTATATTGTACTGTATGGTTCTGTATGGGTGTATATTGTACTGTTTGGGTGTATATTGTACTGTATGGGTGTATATTGTACTGTATGGTTCTGTATGGGTGTATATTGTACTGTATGGTTCTGTATGGGTGTATATTGTACTGTATGGGTGTATATTGTACTGTATGGCTCTGTATGGGTGTATATTGTACTGTATGGTTCTGTATGACTGTATATTGTACTGTATGGTTCTGTATGGGTGTATATTGTACTGTATGGTTCTGTATGACTGTATATTGTACTGTATGTTTCTGTATGGGTGTATATTGTAGTGTATGGTTCTGTATGACTGTATATTGTACTGTATGTTTCTGTATGCGTGTATATTGTTCTGTATGGGTGTATATTGTACTGTATGGTTCTGTATGGGTGTATATTGTACTGTATGGGTGTATATTGTACTGTATGGTTCTGTATGGGTGTATATTGTACTGTATGGGTGTATATTGTACTGTATGGTTCTGTATGACTGTATATTGTACTGTATGGGTGTATATTGTACTGTATGGTTCTGTATGGGTGTATATTGTACTGTATGGGTGTATATTGTACTGTATGGGTGTATATTGTACTGTATGGTTCTGTATGGGGTGTATATTGTACTGTATGGCTCTGTATGGGTGTATATTGTACTGTATGGTTCTGTATGGGTATATATTGTACTGTATGGGTGTATATTGTACTGTATGGTTCTGTATGGGTGTATATTGTACTGTATGGTTCTGTATGGGTGTATATTGTACTGTATGGTTTTGTATGGGTGTATATTGTACTGTATGGGTGTATATTGTACTGTTTGGGTGTATATTGTACTGTATGGTTCTGTATGGGTGTATATTGTACTGTATGGGTGTATATTGTACTGTTGGGGTGTATATTGTACTGTATGGTTCTGTATGACTGTATATTGTACTGTATGGGTGTATATTGTACTGTATGGTTCTGTATGACTGTATATTGTACTGTATGGCTCTGTATGGGTGTATATTGTACTGTATGGCTCTGTATGGGTGTATATTGTACTGTATGGGGTGTATATTGTACTGTATGGGTGTATATTGTACTGTATGGTTCTGTATGGGTGTATATTGTACTGTATGGTTCTGTATGGGTGTATATTGTACTGTATGGGTGTATATTGTACTGTATGGGTGTATATTGTACTGTATGGTTCTGTATGGGTGTATATTGTACTGTATGGTTCTGTATGGGTGTATATTGTACTGTATGGTTCTGTATGGGTGTATATTGTACTGTATGGTTCTGTATGGGAATATATTGTACTGTATGGGTGTATATTGTACTGTATGGTTCTGTATGGGTGTATATTGTACTGTATGGTTCTGTATGGGTGTATATTGTACTGTATGGGTGTATATTGTACTGTATAGTTCTGTATGGGTGTATATTGTACTGTATGGTTCTGTATGGGTATATATTGTACTGTATGGGTGTATATTGTACTGTATGGGTGTATATTGTACTGTATGGCTCTGTATGGGTGTATATTGTACTGTATGGGTCTGTATGGGTGTATATTGTACTGTATGGGTGTATATTGTACTGTATGGTTCTGTATGGGTGTATATTGTACTGTATGGCTCTGTATGGGTGTATATTGTACTGTATGGTTCTGTATGGGTGTATATTGTACTGTATGGGTGTATATTGTACTGTATGGTTCTGTATGGGTGTATATTGTACTGTATGGTTCTGTATGGGTGTATATTGTACTGTATGAGTGTATATTGTACTGTATGGGTGTATATTGTTCTGTATGGGTGTATATTGTACTGTATGAGTGTATATTGTACTGTATGGGTGTATATTGTACTGTATGGCTCTGTATGGGTGTATATTGTACTGTATGGTTCTGTATGGGTGTATATTGTTCTGTATGGTTCTGTATGGGTGTATATTGTACTGTATGGTTCTGTATGGGTGTATATTGTACTGTATGGGTGTATATTGTACTGTATGGCTCTGTATGGGTGTATATTGTACTGTATGGTTCTGTATGGGTGTATATTGTACTGTATGGTTCTGTATGGGTGTATATTGTACTGTATGGTTCTGTACAGGTGTATATTGTTCTGTATGGGTGTATATTGTACTGTATGGTTCTGTATGGGTGTATATTGTACTGTATGGTTCTGTATGGGTGTATATTGTTCTGTATGGTTCTGTATGGGTGTATATTGTTCTGTATGGGTGTATATTGTACTGTATGGTTCTGTATGGGTGTATATTGTACTGTATGGTTCTGTATGGGTGTATATTGTACTGTATGGGTGTATATTGTACTGTATGGTTCTGTATGGATGTATATTCTACTATATGGGTGTATATTGTACTGTATGGGTGTATATTGTACTGTATGGTTCTGTATGGGTGTATATTGTTCTGTATTGGTGTATATTGTTCTGTATGGGTGTATATTGTACTGTATGGTTCTGTATGGGTGTATATTGTACTGTATGGTTCTGTATGGTTGTATATTGTTCTGTATGGGTGTATATTGTACTGTATGGTTCTGTATGGATGTATATTGTACTGTATGGTTCTGTATTGGTGTATATTGTTCTGTATGGGTGTATATTGTACTGTATGGTTCTGTATGGGTGTATATTGTACTGTATGGTTCTGTATGGGTGTATTTGAGTTTGACACCCCTGTTCTAGAAGGAGGAGAGGAATGCTGGCAGCAGGCCGATGAGAAGAGCACCATAAACCTACATCGTAGCCATAACACAAACATAAGAATAAGACACTTTTTATACACAATATATATGATAAACATCACGTTGTGCCGGTCTGACTGCGCAGGACAGGAAGCCACTGACCATCTATGGACTGACGCATGAGTCTCCAAACTGCGGCCCTCCAGCTGTTGTAAAACCACAACTCCCATGATGCCTGGACAGCTAAAGCTTTGGATCTGGCTGTCCAGGCATGATGGGAAATGTAGTTTTGCAACAGCTGGAGGGCCGCAATTTTGGGACCCATGGACTGACCAATCACAGCGTGACATGTATGTGTATTGTGACTTGAAGCCCCGCCTGTATTAAAAATTTATATATATTTCTTGTGAAACCAAATAAAGCGTGAGAGAGCACTCCTAACTCAGCTGAGTGAGGAGGTTATACCGTCTTTTTGCCTGGTGTCATGTCCTCGCTGCTAGTGCTCAGCTTACTTAATTTGGACAGGGATAGTCACTTGGGAATAAGGAAGATGAAAAGCAAATCTCACCTTGGTAATATGTTACCCCTATAGCATTTCCATATAGGATTTAAGCAATCTGGCGTCATACACCCCCCCCCCCCCCCTCCTCAGTGTCCAGATCCTCCCCCAGTGTCCAGCGTTGATCCCCCCCCCCCCCCCGTGTCCAGATCCTCCACACTCCCCCTAGTATGCAGCTTTGATTTAGCTCCCCCAGTGTCCGGCGTTGATCCCCCCCCCCCCCCAGTGTCCAGATCCTCCCCGCTGCCCCTAGTGTCCAGCTTTGATTTAGCTCCCCCCGCCCAGTGTCCAGCGTTGATCCCCCCAGCATCCGGATCCCCCCGCCATAGCTGCAGGTCACTCAGAGACAGAAGACTCACAACGTTATTGTTCAGCACAGAAAGACGTTATTAGAGAAATCTCCAGAAGTTGGGAAATCTTTCTTCCAGCCTCAGTAACAATAGATGGAGGGAAATTATTCCCGAAGATGAGAAGAGAATGTGCAAGAACTAAACCTTCTCCAATCCTCCTCCTCCTCCTCCTCCTCCTCCTCATATTTGCATTAAAATAAGGAAAAACCTTAAAGGGACGGTGTCACCTCAATGTTCTGTTACGGATTAGAGTCAGGTATCTTGCCTGGGCTGTTATTACTCAGTCACATGTTTTACAACCAGGCTCATGGACATAGATGACAATAGACTGTCCCTATGAGATGAATGTGAGACATTACTGAGCGCGCTCTGTGACCTGTGAAGAGGTTATTCCACAGGGAGCTGCTCTTGTCTCCTTTATCTACTGGAGTCACATGATGCTGCAATGCTGTACAGGTCACTTTACTGCAGCCTCCTTTTATCACCACAGATACAACAGGAAATCTCAGCTTAGTTTTAGCCCCAGTGGCGAGAATGAGAACTGCAAAATATCAGGATTATTTTATAGAGAGAAAAATGGACAACTAGAAAAATGTCACCAAAAATTTTAAGAAGATCTGTTTAACATAAACCCTTATTTATACAATAAGTCATTGTCTGATGAGACTGTCCCTTTAAAACAATAAGAGAACTGAGTCTGAACCATGTGCCGCGTCATCCAGGAAGATAGGCGATTCCATGATCACAGAGCAGGACAGCGGGAGAAGAGCGCTGACGGACACCGATGACTGAGGTAGGAGACAGCATAGTCTTTTCCACTGGGTTAGTAAAGAATATAGACCCAACTAGTGAACACTCCACCAAGTGAGCGCTGACGAGGGCCGGGGAGGTCCCCTTCCTCCTCAGTGACGAGGGCCGGGGAGGTCCCCTTCCTCCTCAGTGACGAGGGCCGGGGAGGTCCCCTTCCTCCTCAGTGACGAGGGCCGGGGAGGTCCCCTTCCTCCTCAGTGACGAGGGCCGGGGAGGTCCGATTCCTCCTCAGTGACGAGGGCCGGGGAGGTCCCATTCCTCCTCAGTGACGAGGGCCGGGGAGGTCCCCTTCCTCCTCAGTGACGAGGGCCGGGGAGGTCCCCTTCCTCCTCCCCGTCTCCTGAGGATCTGCCCGCTGTTTCTAGATGTTTACATGTTTAAATAACATATATGACACATAGAAATAACATGAGATCACTGTCACCATCCTCTTTCCTTGGATACTTAGCTTAGATACCCACTTTATATTTATGAATCCACAATGAAAATCTAACTAAACCCTGAAGAATCAGACACAAACTCTAATAAATAACCGAAAAGGAGTTCTGTGCGTGATGCACGCTACTCTGACCCCCGGCTCATATCCGGCCACCCCCCGGCTCATGTCCGGCCACCCCCCTACCTTCTTACTGATACCTTGTACTAGACTGAGCCCTGCAGCGCGCTAACCTACATATTAGAGGACTGCTGCTAAAACCAGAACCAGATCTTATAGCCATCTGACTACAATTTACGTAGTCAGACACTCGAGGAGTATAAAACCATGGCGATCCTTCTCTGCAGCTGAAATGCGGATGCAGCCGCCCACATTACACATTTATGCATCATATAGAGAATTACAGGAAAAGAAGACAGGGTAATGTATACTGGACAACCCATTAACATAAATGGTCAGGTGACGTGTAAGAGCCGCACGGTCTGTTCAGCGTTGGGCTTCACATAATCTCCTCATTAAAGGCCCCCCTTCCATCCAACATACCAGCATATACTTACCTCTCCACACTCCCCCTGGGGTCTTCCTGCTATCCGCCCCCGACGTCACTTCCACATCGGACCTTGTGAGGGGGCTGTCACTGGTGAGACGAGTCCGTCATGAAAGTGGCAGGGTGAGCGTTTAGTGGGGGACCTGAATATACCGTAGGAGAACCCTGGGAAAGCGCGGAGAAGTAACAATAGGCTGCTTGTTAAGTTCTATATGAGGGCAGATATATATATAACATACATACACACACGTGTGTAAAGGGCAGGAGTAACCCTTTAGCTCCACTGAAGAGAATGAGGCTGCAGCACCGCACTCATCCTGGGAACAGAGACGGCCATGTTTCTCTAATCCTGGAAACCCCTTTAAATAAGTATCATGTGACAGAAGACAAGACAGGCGAGGTAAGATGAGATTTTACCAGAAGGAAATCCCCCACGGCCACATCATTTTAAGTGTTCGGGCGCTGTATGAGTCAACATGTGTTTGGTAAGGACCGATTTGGCAATGAATTGTTTCCCACACAGGTGGCAGGGGAAGGGTCTCTCCCCCGTGTGCTTCCGCTTGTGGATTTCCAGCTCTGTCTTATCGAAAAAGCATTTTCCACAGGTGTTACAGTGCGAGGGCAACGAGTGAGTCTTCTGATGCTTGGCCAGAGAGGTCTCGCTGTAGAAGCATCCTCCGCACACCTGGCAGACGCACAGCTTCAGGTCCGTATGAATGACCTGGTGTTTGACAAGGAAGGACAACTCGGTGAAGCTCTTCCCGCATAAGGAACATATAAAGAGTTTATCTACGGTGTGAATGACCTGATGTCGGGCAAGGTCCAAGTTACTGTTAAAGCCTTTATGGCAGCTGGGACAATGGTACAAGATCTCCATGGTGTCGGCACTCTGTCGGACAGAGTAGACAGAAGAACTATTGTTTGTCTCAGTATTGTCTTCTTCTTGGGGTTGCTCTGAGACGGCTGAAGCAGCCGGAGCCTCCTTAACTGGATTTTCTTTGTTTCCGTCCCTCCTTCCGTTACGTAATGCTGGTTCCCCGTGCTTAACAAGGCTCGATTGTCGTTTAGGATATCTCCGGATTTTGGTCGGTATATAATCTTCGCATGTATCTGGTTCCTTCTTTATATGGATAGGCACAAAGCGTGAATGCAAGGTGGTGTCAGGAGCGTCTTCTCCATTGGGTGAGGCTGGTTCCCCTGTAAAATGAGCTTGGTGTTGCGGTGTATAATCGGTGGACTTATAAACGTTGGAGTCTGGGAGATTACCCCCTATCACATGTGGGAGCCGTGGAGGCATCCATATAGAGTTGTGTGAGGTTCTGTCCATCCCATGAGGCTGCTCTCACAATGTACTGAGCTGGCACCGTAGAGGCATCCATGCTGGGTTGTGTGAGGTTCTGTCCATCACGTGAGGTGGGCTCCTCTTTAATATGATGTTGTGTGAGGGGATAATTGTTTGGGTTGATGAGGTTTTCTTCTTCATCACACGAGTCCTGGTTCCTCCTTAATATGAAGCTGGCCAGCTAAATGAGGAGCTGTATTCCGGAGGTCCTCTCCATCCCAAGAGTCCTCACAGGGTTCTTCCTTAATATGAAGACATGAATAAAGAGATGTATGATCTACATCGCTGAGGGTCTCCATTCTCACATCCAGATGTTTCTTCAGTTCTTTTCCACATCTCCGGGGTTTTGTGTTTTTAAGGTTTCTGTCTCTGAATCGGTATCCATGGCTATATCATCTCCGTTTACAAGATCTGAGGGTGCGTTAGGGACAGGGCTATTACTGCACACGGGGCCGTCTGAAGGACAAAAAGACAGAAAAACATTCAATGGCTATCAGCTATGACATCTGTAGGATCTAGCCATAGAACACTCAATATTACTAATCCATGTAATGACGTGAGCATGACGAAGACTCAAGAGACCTCAGAGTCCTCAAAAAGAACACAAAATACATTTCTAGAAAACATTCTCGTCCTACCTGGTAATGAAGGATTCTGTGGGTCATCAACCATGGCGTCCCGGTACAGATCCTTGTGTCCTTCTACATACTCCCACTCCTCCATGGAGAAATAGACGGCCACATCCTGACACCTTATAGGAACCTGACACACACAATGGTCACACAGTCATCATCCAGACCCATCATCCCTTGTGTATAATTTCCCAGCATTCCCTGAGGCACTCACCTCTCTGGTCAGCAGCTCGATGACCTTGTAGGTGAGGTCTAAGATCTTCAGCTCGTTGTCTTCTCCAGACGGAGACGAAACTAAGACATTTCCCCATGACCTACAAATCCCTTCTACGACCTGAAGCCTGTTCTTGTGTGGGGGTTTGTCCACTCGGCTTTTTCACTAGAATATAATCCTGTAAAGAAGAAAGAGACCTCTGAATACACATTGTCCTGAGCATTTGACCCATCTCCAAAAATTTTTGAAGGGGTTGTCTAGACTTAGAAAAACATGGCCGCTTTATTTGAAGAAACGAGGACCTGATCTAATACACAGCTGAGCACAGCCGCAAATGAGTGCCGCCACCGTTAGAACGGTAAGTGTTGCCATGATTACAGGGCCACAAGTGGCGTCATCATTACAGGGCCACAAGTGGCGTCATCATTACAGGGCCACAAGTGGCGTCATCATTACAGGGCCACGATTGCGGCCACCGTTACAGGACCACAAGTGCTGCCATGATTACAAGGGTTAGGGCCACCATCATTACAGGGCCACGGGTTCAGTCATCATTACAGGGCCACAAGTGCTGCCATGATTACAAGGGTTAGGGCCACCATCATTACAGGGCCACGGGTGCAGTCATCATTACAGGGCCACAAGTGCTGCCATGATTACAAGGGTTAGGGCCGTCATCATTACAGGGCCACGGGTGCAGTCATCATTACAGGGCCACAAGTGCTGCCATGATTACAAGGGTTAGGGCCGTCATCATTACAGGGCCACGGGTGCAGTCATCATTACAGGGCCACGGGTGCAGTCATCATTACAAGGCACGACTAATCACCAGGCCGCATGAACCATGGCTGTATCTGTCATTTATGTGGATTATTCTGATCTCCGTGTTGGAGTCAGGAAGGAATCTTTCTCCCTGTGATGGGGCAACTGGCATCGGCCTCTGGGGATTCTGCCTCCTCTGGATCCATACAGTAGGGTTATAGGTTGTACTCGATTGACTCTCGTCTAAACTATTAACTTTATTCAATAGGTGACTATGTCCTTTATATACATTGATATTGGCTGCACATCTCCTGTTTTTCCCGTTCACACGGGGAGCGGCTGATAATAAAGTCAGCCGACGAGCGGCTTTTACTGATCGTTCATCCTGGGACGATTATCTGGTAAATGAACGTTCCTATCGTTCCTAGCCCATGTCAAAGGGTCCTTAGAGTGAGGTCATGTGACACATTACCCAGGATCCCTCACCTCTCCAGTCAGCAGGTAGAGGATCTCCAGTGTGAGGTTTAGAATCTGCTGGGTTACGGTGCTCTTGGTCGTCTCCATGGCTGATGACTTTCCCCTCTCAGTCGTCTCCATGGCTGATGGTCTCCTTCTCTTGGTTGTCTCCATGGCTGATGGACTCCTGCTCTCGGTTGTCTCCATGGCTGATGACTTCCCCCTCTCGGTCGTCTCCATGGCTGATGGTCTCCTTCTCTTGGTTGTCTCCATGGCTGATGGTCTCCTGCTCTCGGTCGTCTCCATGGCTGATGGTCTCCTGCTCTCGGTCGTCTCCATGGCTGATGGTCTCCTTGTCTTGGTTGTCTCCATGGCTGATGGTCTCCTGCTCTCGGTCGTCTCCATGGCTGATGGTCTCCTTCTCTCGGTCGTCTCCATGGCTGATGGTCTCCTTCTCTCGGATTAGCTCTGTGGAGATTGACGAGTTGTTGATCCTGGAAGAAGAATGAGAGTATAATAATCAGGAAGAAGAGCAGCCGCCCCATCAGCCCTTCATTACTACAGATTAAACAATGACGCTCCACACCAACAAAGTCTCCATAGACGGGACCATTATCCACACATGATGTGGGGACTGATAAGCGCCTGCCTCTCCCTGTATATATTATATACATTATAAACACTATATACAATGCACATACACTATATACAGATTATATACATTATAAAAACATTAAATACAATATACATCATATACACACCATAAATCATACACATTATATACACCATACACGCTAAACACACTATAAACTTTATAAAAACACACTATAAAAATCATATACACTATACATTATATACACTACACACTATATACATCATCTACACTATATACATCATCTACACTATATACATAATATACAGACTATATACACACTATATACACCATATACATAACAGAGTCGCCTCCTCCATGTCTCACAGTAGGGACAGTGTCCCGGCATATAGCAGCCCCCCCCCTCCTCCATGTCTCACAGTAGGGACAGTGTCCCGGCATATAGCAGCCCCCCCCTCCCCCTCCATGTCTCACAGTAGGGACAGTGTCCCGGTATATAGCAGCCTCCTCCATGTCTCACAGTAGGGACAGTGTCCCGGCATATAGCAGCCCCCCCTCCTCCTCCATGTCTCACAGTAGGGACAGTGTCCCGGCATATAGCAGCCCCCCCCCTCCTCCATGTCTCACAGTAGGGACAGTGTCCCGGTATATAGCAGCCCCCCCCCCTCCATGTCTCACAGTAGGGACAGTGTCCCGGCATATAGCAGCCTCCTCCATGTCTCACAGTAGGGACAGTGTCCCGGTATATAGCAGCCCCCCCCCCCTCCTCCATGTCTCACAGTAGGGACAGTGTCCCGGTATATAGCAGCCCCCCCTCCCCCTCCTCCATGTCTCACAGTAAGGACAGTGTCCCGGCATATAGCAGCCCCCTCCTCCTCCATGTCTCACAGTAGGGACAGTGTCCCGGTATATAGCAGCCCCCGCCTCCTCCATGTCTCACAGTAGGGACAGTGTCCCGGCATATAGCAGCCCCCCCCTCCTCCATGTCTCACAGTAGGGACAGTGTCCCGGCATATAGCAGCCCCCCCCCTCCTCCATGTCTCACAGTAGGGACAGTGTCCCGGCATATAGCAGCCCCTCCCCCTCCTCCATGTCTCACAGTAGGGACAGTGTCCCGGCATATAGCAGCCCCCCCTCCTCCTCCATGTCTCACAGTAGGGACAGTGTCCCGGCATATAGCAGCCCCCCCCCCCCCTCCTCCATGTCTCACAGTAGGGACAGTGTCCCGGCATATAGCAGCCCCCTCCTCCTCCATGTCTCACAGTAAGGACAGTGTCCCGGCATATAGCAGCCCCCTCCTCCTCCATGTCTCACAGTAGGGACAGTGTCCCGGCATATAGCAGCCCCCCTCCTCCTCCATGTCTCACAGTAGGGACAGTGTCCCGGCATATAGCAGCCCCCCCCTCCTCCTCCATGTCTCACAGTAGGGACAGTGTCCCGGCATATAGCAGCCCCTCCCCCTCCTCCATGTCTCACAGTAGGGACAGTGTCCCGGCATATAGCAGCCCCCCTCCTCCATGTCTCACAGTAGGGACAGTGTCCCGGCATATAGCAGCCTCCTCCTCCTCCTCCATGTCTCACAGTAGGGACAGTGTCCCGGCATATAGCAGCTAGAGGAGAGAAAAAGCACAGAACATAACATTACCTATGCAGAATCACTTGCTTTGCAGACACTCGAAAAAGATAAATCCATAATCATTAAACCCTCCGACAAGGGGGGGAACATTGTAGTCATGAACAGGGATGCATATGTCAAAATGTGTACTGATATACTTAATGACACAGACTGCTATACCCCTCTTACCACTGATCCCAAACGAAAGTATCAGGAACAACTACACAAGATACTCACCGATGCATATCGGCAGAAACTGATTAGTAATAACGAGCTCGACTTCATGGACCCTAAACACCCTCGCACATCTGTCTTCTACTGTACACCAAAAATTCACAAAGGCACACACCCACTCAAAGGACGTCCCATTGTGTCAGGCATCGATAATATTACTCAAAACGCCCAGCACTTACATAGATCAGATATTACGTCCATTCGTTGTGAGCCTACCCTCCTACGTCCGAGACACGATGGACGTACTAAGGAGAATAGATGGTGTCACAGCTGATAGAGAAACATTCCTCATTAGCCTTGACGTTGAGGCATTATATTCGTCCATACCTCATGAAAAGGGACTCCTGGCTGTCAAACACTTTCTGGGTACACGGGGGAGACAATACGAACCACACAACGCCTTCCTCCTACAGCTACTGGAATTCACTTTGACCTCCAACCTTTTTCCTCTTTGAGGGGCGGTCCTTCCACCAGCGCCGAGGTACAGCCATGGGGAGCCCTTGTGCCCCCACATATGCTAATCTGTACCTCGGGTGGTTGGAGGACCAAGTCGTTTTTAATGACACTCTAGCTTGTTTCACGGCCAATATACCTCTCTGGCTGAGGTACATCGACGACGTCCTTATCTTATGGACGTCGTCGATGGACCTCTTCAGGGAATTCGTGGGCATCCTGAACACCAATGACCTCGGACTCCATTTCACATATGTGGTAGACAAACAAGAAATCACATTCCTGGATCTGAAGATCTGGAAAGATCAGGAAGGCACCTTAGCTACTAAAGTCTACAGAAAAGCCACAGCCACGAACACATTACTGATGTGGGATAGCTGTCACCCCACTCCCCTGAAAAGGGGCATCCCAACAGGTCAATATTTAAGAGTTAGGCGGAACTGTAGCAATCTGACCGACTTTAGGGTCCAGGCCCACGACCTCCGACTGAGACTACGGAGTAGAGGATATCCTAATAAAGCTCTACGACAAGCATACAATAGGGCACTCACGACTGACAGACAAACACTATTGACCCCCAAGAGTGACATGAGTAATGACAACCTTAGCAGGATCATCGGGACCTTCGATGCCCAGGCCAATGAAGTGAGAGACATCATTACTAAATATTGGCATATCCTTCAAAGGGACCCAGACGTAGCCACCATGATCTCACATAAACCACAGATTACATACAGGAAGGGCTGTAACCTAAAGGACAGACTGACTGCGAGCTACTTACCACCAGCAAAAAAGCCAGGTACATGGCTGGATAGACAAATACCGGGCACATTCAAATGCGGGCACTGTTCCATGTGTCGGTTTGTCAATCAAAGCAAAACAGTAGTCAGTGTAGTTACAGGCATCCAGTACCCTATCAAAGAGTTCACGAACTGCTCCACGAAAGGTGTAGTGTATGTACTTACATGTTCATGCCCCCTGAACTACGTGGGGAAAACCATCAGACCCCTAAGAGAGAGGATGAGAGAACATGTGGGAGATGTGACTCATGGGAGGGATACCCCGATAGGACTACATTGTAGAGATGTGCACAACTGTGACCCTAGACATATCTCATTCCAGGTCCTTGATGTCATCAAAGCGAATGTCAGAGGCGGTGACTGGGAAAATTTGATTCTACGCAAAGAAGCTGAGTGGACATTCAAAATGAGTTCTCTTAAACCGCATGGACTGAATGACTATATCCAATACAGCAGCTTCATTTAGTACGTGTGAACAAGGACTATAAGATGAACACTACATGACTGACTCTCTCACGCGTATGCTGACTGCTGATGCACAGAAGTGCACATTGACCGACCTATGTGTCACGGCTGGCCACGGCTAATGCCCCACGGCTGTATGCATAGACATAACTATGATGCACTAAGCCCATTGCCCTATGATCACTCGCAGGCTCTAGACTGTCCAGGGGAGATGTCAGGTCTACGGGCACATTCTCCCCATCTTTTTATGTGCCTGTCCGCCTGTGCAGATACCTATTAGCTATGCGTCTGTTATACTCTCAGACCTCCGCTATGCTCCCTATTTGCTATGCGTCTGTTATACTCTCAGACCTCGGCTATGCTCCCTATTTGCTATGCTCTGTTATACGCTCAGACCTCCGCTATGCTCCCTATTTGCTATGCGTCTGTTATACTCTCAGACCTCCGCTATGCTCCCTATTTGCTATGCGTCTGTTATGCTCTCAGACCTCGGCTATGCTCCCTATTTGCTATGCTCCCTATTTGCTATGCGTCTGTTATACTCTCAGACCTCCGCTATGCTCCCTATTTGCTATGCGTGTTATACTCTCAGACCTCCGCTATGCTCCCTATTTGCTATGCGTCTGTTATGCTCTCAGACCTCGGCTATGCTCCCTATTTGCTATGCGTCTGTTATACTCTCAGACCTCGGCTATGCTCCCTATTTGCTATGCGTCTGTTATACTCTCAGACCTCCGCTATGCTCCCTATTTGCTATGCGTCTGTTATACTCTCAGACCTCCGCTATGCTCCCTATTTGCTATGCGTCTGTTATACTCTCAGACCTCGGCTATGCTCACTATTTGCTATGCTCCCTATTTGCTATGCGTCTGTTATACTCTCAGACCTCCGCTATGCTCCCTATTTGCTATGCGTCTGTTATACTCTCAGACCTCGGCTATGCTCCCTATTTGCTATGCGTGTTATGCTCTCAGACCTCCGCTATGCTCCCTATTTGCTATGCGTCTGTTATACTCTCAGACCTCCGCTATGCTCACTATTTGCTATGCGTCTGTTATACTCTCAGACCTCCGCTATGCTCCCTATTTGCTATGCTCCCTATTTGCTATGCGTCTGTTATGCTCTCAGACCTCCGCTATGCTCCCTATTTGCTATGCTCCCTATTTGCTATGCGTCTGTTATGCTCTCAGACCTCCGCTATGCTCCCTATTTGCTATGCGTCTGTTATGCTCTCAGACCTCCGCTATGCTCCCTATTTGCTATGCGTCTGTTATACTCTCAGACCTCGGCTATGCTCCCTATTTGCTATGCGTCTGTTATGCTCTCAGACCTCGGCTATGCTCCCTATTTGCTATGCGTCTGTTATGCTCTCAGACCTCGGCTATGCTCCCTATTTGCTATGCGTTTGTTATGCTCTCAGACCTCCGCTATGCTCCCTATTTGCTATGCGTCTTGTACTCTCAGACCTCGGCTATGCTCCCTATTTGCTATGCGTCTGTTATACTCTCAGACCTCGGCTATGCTCCCTATTTGCTATGCGTCTGTTATACTCTCAGACCTCCGCTATGCTCCCTATGCTCCCTATTTGCTATGCGTCTGTTATGCTCTCAGACCTCGGCTATGCTCCCTATTTGCTATGCGTCTGTTATGCTCTCAGACCTCCGCTATGCTCCCTATTTGCTATGCGTCTGTTATACTCTCAGACCTCCGCTATGCTCCCTATTTGCTATGCGTCTGTTATACTCTCAGACCTCGGCTATGCTCCCTATTTGCTATGCCTTTGTTATGCTCTCAGACCTCCGCTATGCTCCCTATGCTCCCTATTTGCTATGCGTCTGCTATGCTTCCTATTTGCTATGCGTCTGTTATGCTCTCAGACCTCGGCTATGCTCCCTATTTGCTATGCTCCCTATTTGCTATGCGTCTGTTATGCTCTCAGACCTCCGCTATGCTCCCTATTTGCTATGCGTCTGTTATACTCTCAGACCTCCGCTATGCTCCCTATTTGCTATGCGTCTGTTATGCTCTCAGACCTCCGCTATGCTCCCTATTTGCTATGCCTTTGTTATGCTCTCAGACCTCCGCTATGCTCCCTATGCTCCCTATTTGCTATGCGTCTGCTATGCTCCCTATTTGCTATGCGTCTGTTATACTCTCAGACCTCCGCTATGCTCCCTATTTGCTATGCGTCTGTTATGCTCTCAGACCTCGGCTATGCTCCCTATTTGCTATGCTCCCTATTTGCTATGCGTCTGTTATGCTCTCAGACCTCCGCTATGCTCCCTATTTGCTATGCGTCTGTTATACTCTCAGACCTCGGCTATGCTCCCTATTTGCTATGCGTCTGTTATGCTCTCAGACCTCCGCTATGCTCCCTATTTGCTATGCGTCTGTTATACTCTCAGACCTCGGCTATGCTCCCTATTTGCTATGCGTGTTATGCTCTCAGACCTCGGCTATGCTCCCTATTTGCTATGCGTCTGTTATGCTCTCAGACCTCGGCTATGCTCCCTATTTGCTATGCGTCTGTTATGCTCTCAGACCTCGGCTATGCTCCCTATTTGCTATGCGTCTGTTATGCTCTCAGACCTCGGCTATGCTCCCTATTTGCTATGCGTCTGTTATGCTCTCAGACCTCGGCTATGCTCCCTATTTGCTATGCGTCTTGTACTCTCAGACCTCGGCTATGCTCCCTATTATTGCTTCCTGATCACTGTGATTCTTATTATATACCCAGCACCCTCTGTAATGAATGCACCGCACTGATATATGCCATTGCCATTTATTTTACGTTGCCATACCTATAGCCGGGAACGGGGCTTAGATTCCCCATGATCCCATATGTATGAAACATGAGACCGGTCACCCACCTCCTGCATCGTGCGTCAGAGGCACATGACCGGGAGTCCGTACACGTCACCGTCAGGTGACCGGGTATCCCGTACCAGCTGACGCTTAGGAGAGGCGGATCGCGCGCGGGCGCTCAGGCTATTTTAAACCTGTATCAGAGATATCAGTACATGGCCGCCATCAGAGCCATGCAGACACCACTCTCCACACAGCTCCTAGCTTCGTCCCTGATGAATGCCTTTGCAGGAAACGCGTTGGACGCAGGAGACTTGTCCGCTGACCGGTAACGTTGACCAGTGAGAACTACTGAATCACGGTAACACCTTTGCGGCACACACAGTGTATCATCTTCCGTGCAAGGAAATATAGATGATGTTGATGTGATAAACTATTGGACCGCCGGCTCTCCATGTTTGGTCCCTATATGCTATCTGGTCACTTGCTGGACTATATACTGGTACAGTACGATACGGATATGTACCGTTTGTCACTGTAAATAAACCCACACTTTTGCAAGCATAAGTTTTCATGCTCCACTGTCTTTATCCATCATATAGCAGCCCCCTCCTCATTTATGTCTCACAGTAGGGACAGTGTCCCGGCATATAGCAGCCCCCCCTCCTCATTTATGTCTCACAGTAGGGACAGTGTCCCGGCATATAGCAGCCCCCCCTCCTCATTTATATCTCACAGTAGGGACAGTGTCCCGGCATATAGCAGCACCTCCCCCTCCTCATTTATGTCTCACAGTAGGGACAGTGTCCCGGCATATAGCAGCCCCCTCCTCCTCCATGTCTCACAGTAGGGACAGTGTCCCGGCATATAGCAGCCCCTCCCCCTCCTCCATGTCTCACAGTAGGGACAGTGTCCCGGCATATAGCAGCCCCTCCTCCTCCATGTCTCACAGTAGGGACAGTGTCCCGGCATATAGCAGCCCCCCCCCCTCCATGTCTCACAGTAGGGACAGTGTCCCGGCATATAGCAGCCCCCTCCTCCTCCATGTCTCACAGTAGGGACAGTGTCCCGGCATATAGCAGCCCCCCCCCCCCTCCTCATTTATGTCTCACAGTAGGGACAGTGTCCCGGCATATAGCAGCCCCCTCCTCCTCCTCCATGTCTCACAGTAGGGACAGTGTCCCGGCATATAGCAGCCCCCCCCTCCTCCTCCATGTCTCACAGTAGGGACAGTGTCCCGGCATATAGCAGCCTCCTCCTCCTCCATGTCTCACAGTAGGGACAGTGTCCCGGCATATAGCAGCCTCCTCCTCCTCCATGTCTCACAGTAGGGACAGTGTCCCGGCATATAGCAGCCCCCCCCCTCCTCCTCCATGTCTCACAGTAGGGACAGTGTCCCGGCATATAGCAGCCCCCCCTCCTCCTCCATGTCTCACAGTAGGGACAGTGTCCCGGTATATAGCAGCCCCTCCTCCTCCTCCATGTCTCACAGTAGGGACAGTGTCCCGGCATATAGCAGCCCCCCCTCCTCCATGTCTCACAGTAGGGACAGTGTCCCGGCATATAGCAGCCCCCTCCTCCTCCTCCATGTCTCACAGTAGGGACAGTGTCCCGGCATATAGCAGCCCCCCCTCCTCCTCCATGTCTCACAGTAGGGACAGTGTCCCGGTATATAGCAGCCCCTCCTCCTCCTCCATGTCTCACAGTAGGGACAGTGTCCCGGCATATAGCAGCCCTCCTCCTCCATTCTCACAGTAGGGACAGTGTCCCGGCATATAGCAGCCCCCCCCTCCTCCTCCATGTCTCACAGTAGGGACAGTGTCCCGGCATATAGCAGCCCCTCCTCCTCCTCCATGTCTCACAGTAGGGACAGTGTCCCGGCATATAGCAGCCCCTCCTCCTCCATGTCTCACAGTAGGGACAGTGTCCCGGTATGTAGCAGCCCCTCCTCCTCCTCCATGTCTCACAGTAGGGACAGTGTCCCGGCATATAGCAGCCCCTCCTCCTCCATGTCTCACAGTAGGGACAGTGTCCCGGCATATAGCAGCCCCCCCCTCCTCCTCCATGTCTCACAGTAGGGACAGTGTCCCGGCATATAGCAGCCCCCCCCCTCCTCCTCCATGTCTCACAGGTAGGGACAGTGTCCCGGCATATAGCAGCCTCCTCCTCCTCCATGTCTCACAGTTTAGGGACAGTGTCCCGGCATATAGCAGCCCCCCCCTCCTCCTCCATGTCTCACAGTAGGGACAGTGTTCCCGGCATATAGCAGCCTCCTCCTCCTCCATGTCTCACGAGTAGGGACAGTGGTCCCGGTATATAGCAGCCCCTCCTCCTCCTCCATGTCTCACGTAGGGACAGTGTCCCGGCATATAGCAGCCCCCCTCCCCCTCCATGTCTCACAGTAGGGACAGTGTCCCGGCATATAGCAGCCCCCCTCCTCCTCCAGTCTCACAGTAGGGACAGTGTCCCGGTATATAGCAGCCCCTCCTCCTCCTCCATGTCTCACAGTAGGGACAGTGGTCCCTGGCATATAGCAGCCCCTCCTCCTCCATGCTCACAGTAGGGACAGTGTCCCGGCATATAGCAGCACCCCTCCTCCTCCTCCATGTCCTCACAGTAGGACAGTGTCCCGGCATATAGCAGCACCCACCTCCTCCTCCATGTCTCACAGTAGGGACAGTGTCCCGGTATATAGCAGCCCCTCCTCCTCCATGTCTCACAGTAGGACAGTTCCCGGCATATAGCAGCCCCTCCTCCTCCATGTCTCACAGTAGGGACAGTGTCCCGGCATATAGCAGCCCCCCTCTCCATGTCTCACAGTAGGGACGTGTCCCGGCATATAGGCGCCCCCCCCTCTCTCCATTCATCTCACAGTAGGGACAGTGTCCCGGCATATAGCAGCGCCTCCCCCTCCTCCATGTCTCACAGTAGGGACAGTGTCCCGGCATATAGCAGCCCCTCCTCCTCCTCCATGTCTCACAGTAGGGACAGTGTCCCGGCATATAGCAGCCCCCCCCTCTTCCTCCATGTCTCACAGTAGGGACAGTGTCCCGGCATATAGCGGCCCCCCTCCTCCTCCATGTCTCACAGTAGGGACAGTGTCCCGGCATATAGCAGCCCCTCCCCCCCTCCTCCCCATTTCTCACAGTAGGGACAGTGTCCCGGCATATAGCAGCCCCCTCCTCCATGTCTCACAGTAGGGACAGTGTCCCGGCATATAGCAGCCCCCTCCTCCTCCTCCTGTCTCACAGTAGGGGACAGTTAGTGACAGTGTCCCGGCATATACATAGCAGCCCCCCCTCCTCCTCCATGTCTCACAGTAGGGACAGTGTCCCGGCATATAGCAGCCCCCTCCCCCCCTCCTCCTCCATGTCTCACAGTAGGGACAGTGTCCCGGCATATAGCAGCCCCTCCCCCTCCTCCATGTCTCACAGTAGGGACAGTGTCCCGGCATATAGCAGCCCCCCCTCCTCCATCTCTCACAGTAGGGACAGTGTCCCGGCATATAGCAGCCCCCCCCTCCTCCTCCTCCATGTCTCACAGTAGGGACAGTGTCCCGGCATATAGCAGCCTCCTCCTACTCCATGTCTCACAGTAGGGACAGTGTCCCGGCATATAGCAGCCCTCCCCCTCCTCCATGTCTCACAGTATGGACAGTGTCCCGGCATATAGCAGCCCCTCCTCCATGTCTCACAGTAGGACAGTGTCCGCGGCATATAGCAGCCCCCCCTCCTCCTCCATGTCTCACAGTAGGGACAGTGTCCCGGCATATAGCAGCCCCTCCTCCCTCCTCCATGTCTCACAGTAGGGACAGTGTCCCGGCATATAAGCAGCCCCCCCCTCCTCCATGTCTCACAGTAGGGACAGTGTCCCGGGATATACATGCACGCCCCTCCTCCTCCATGTCTCACAGTAGGGACAGGTGTCCGGCGGCATATAGCAGCCCTCCTCCTCCATGTCTCACACGTAGGGACAGTGTCCCGGCATATAGCAGCCAGCTACTCCTCCTCCATGTCTCACAGTAGGGACAGTGTCCCGGTAATAGCAGCCCCCTCCTCCTCCATCTCTCACAGTAGGGACAGTGTCCCGGTATAGATAGCAGCCCCCCTCCTCCTCCATGTCTCACAGTAGGGACAGTGTCCGGTATATAGCAGCCCCTCTCCTCCTCCATGTCTCACAGTAGGGACAGTGTCCCGGTATATAGCAGCCCCCTCCTCTCCTCCATGTCTCACAGTAGGGACAGTGTCCCGGCATATAGCAGCCCCCTCCTCCTCCATGTCTCACAGTAGGGACAGTGTCCCGGATATATGCAAGCCCCCCCCCTCCTCCATGTCTCACAGTAGGGACCAGTGTCCCGGTATATAGCAGCCCCCCTCCTCCTCCATGGTCTCACAGTAGGGACAGTGTCCCGGCATATAGCAGCCCCTCCTCCTCCTCCTCCATGTCTCACAGTAGGGACAGTGTCCCGGCATATAGCAGCCCCCTCCCTCCTCCATGTCTCACAGTAGGGACAGTGTCCGGCATATAGCAGCCCCCCCTCCTCCTCCATGTCTCACAGTAGGGACAGTGTCCCGGCATATAGCAGCCCCTCCTCCCTCCTCCATTTCTACAGTAGGGACAGTGTCCCGGCATATAGCAGCCCCCCTCTCCTCCATGTCTCACAGTAGGGACAGTGCCCGGCATATATAGAGCCCCTTCCTCCTCTCCATGTCTACAGTAGGGACCGTGTCCCGGCATATAGCAGCCCCCCCTCCTCTCCATGTCCTCACAGTAGGGGACAGTGTCCCGGCATATAGCAGCCTCCTCCTCCTCCTCCTCCATGTCTCACAGTAGGGACAGTGTCCCGGAATATAGCAGCCCCGCCCTCCTCCTCCATGTCTCACAGTAGGGACAGTGTCCCGCATATCGGCAGCCCCTACCCTCCTCCTCCTCACTACCATGTCTCACAGTAGGGACAGTGTCCCGGCATATTGAGCAGCCTCCCCCTCCTCCTAGTCTCACAGTAGGGACAGTGTCCCGGCATATAGCGGACAGGCCCCCTCCTCCTCCATGTCCTTCACAGTAGGGACAGTGTCCCGCATATAGGCAGCCCCGCTCCTCACTCCATGTCTCACAGTAGGGACAGTGTCCCGGCATATAGCAGCCCCCCTCCTCCCATTCTCACAGTAGGGACAGTGTCCCGGCATATAGCAGCCCCTCCCCCTCCTCCTCCATGTCTCACAGTAGGGACAGTGGTCCCGGCATATAGCAGGCCCCCCCTCCTCCTCCATGTCTCACAGTAGGGACAGTGTCCCGGCATATAGCAGCCCCTCCCCCTCCTCCATGTCTCACAGTAGGGACAGTGTCCCGGCATATAGCAGCTTCCCCTCCTCCATGTCTCACAGTAGGGACAGTGTCCCGGCATATAGCGGCCCCCCTCCTCCTCCATGTCTCACAGTAGGGACAGTGTCCCGGCATATAGCAGCCCCTCCTCCTCCATGTCTCACAGTAGGGACAGTGTCCCGGCATATAGCAGCCCCCCTCCTCCATGTCTCACAGTAGGGACAGTGTCCCGGCATATAGCAGCCCCCTCCTCCTCAATGTCTCACAGTAGGGACAGTGTCCCGGCATATAGCAGCCCCCCCCTCCTCCTCCATGTCTCACAGTAGGGACAGTGTCCCGGCATATAGCAGCCCCTCCCATCTCCTCCATGTCTCACAGTAGGGACAGTGTCCCGGCATATAGCAGCCCCCCTCCTCCATGTCTCACAGTAGGACCAGTGTCCCGGCATATAGCAGCACCCCCTCCTCCTCCATGTCTCACAGTAGGGACAGTGTCCCGGCATATAGCAGACCCTCCAATCCTCCTCCACCCCTCTCTCCATGTCTCACAGTAGGGACAGTGTCCCGGCATATAGCACCCCTCCTCCTCCTCCATGTCTCACAGTAGGGACAGTGTCCCGGCATATAGCAAGCAGCCCCACTCCTCCTCCATGTCTCACAGTAGGGACAGTGTCCCGTATATAGCAGCCCCTCCCCCTCCTCCATGTCTCCAGTAGGGACAGTGTCCCGGCATATAGCAGCCCCCCCTCCTCCTCCATGTCTCACAGTAGGGACAGTGTCCCGGCACACAGCAGAGCCCCCTCCTCCTCCATGTCTCACAGTAGGGACAGTGTCCCGGCATATAGCAGCCCCTCCTCCTCCATGTCTCACAGTAGGGACAGTGTCCCGGCATATAGCAGCCCCTCCTCCTCCATGTCTCACAGTAGGGACAGTGTCCCGGCATATAGCAGCCTCCTCCTCCTCCATGTCTCACAGTAGGGACAGTGTCCTGGCATATAGCAGCCTCCCCCTCCTCCATGTTCACAGTAGGGACAGTGTCCGGCATATACAGCCCCCCCCCTCCATGTCTCACAGTAGGGACAGTGTCCCGGTATATAGCAGCCCCTCCCCCTCCTCCATGTCCTCACAGTAGGGACAGTGTCCCGGCATATAGCAGCCCCTCCTCCTCCTCCATGTCTCACAGTAGGGACAGTGTCCCGTATATACGCAGCCCTCCCCCTCCTCCATGTCTCACAGTAGGGACAGTGTCCCGGCATATAGCAGCCCTCCTCCTCCATGTCTCACAGTAGGACAGTGTCCGGCTATAGCAGCATCCTCCTCCCGCTCCATGTCTCACAGTAGGGACAGTGTCCTGGCTATAGCAGCCTCCCCTCCTCCATGTCTCACAGTAGGGACAGTGTCCCGCATATAGCAGACCCCAGCGCCTCCATGACATAACACACTGCTGATAGATAGATAGATACATCGTCACAGTCCGTCTCACCTGTGTAGTCGGGTTCCTCTCTGCTCACCCGATCTTTCTACAGCCGCAGGGAGATGATAATTGATCACGTGACTGTACCCGGGCAATGTGGTCACATGACCGCCTCTCTCACACAACGTATAGAGCGCTTGCACGGAACATGAAGTCCAGGCTAGGCTCAGTTTTTGGCCCCGCCCCGTTACCATAGATATGGGTCCTCCTTACTATACAGACCGGATGTAAAGCTCGTAGGCGACTGCTGGAACGCAGAATAGCGTGACACGCAACTAGGAAGTCCAAGGCGCACACGATGACAGAGGAGCACTTCTCCGGGAGCTAGGATGGCGGCGCTGGAGCAGAGGCAGCGGGTCTGTCCGGATTTATTACTTATATAAGCGGTATCCTCTGTCATAGGGCTCAGGCCTAATGCTGTTACCCATCATGCCCTGTCATCCCCGCCCCCTGCACAGGCCCCTCTCCCCTCTAATCACCCAG
>NW_027209120.1:0-33608 GCF_027789765.1 Dendropsophus ebraccatus
TCCCCTTAACCTTGGGGGCCAGACTGTAAGCAGCGCTCTGTAAAGATGCTGATACTGTAAGGTGCACAACACCGTCACAAGATGGGTGTGGTTGCTCTGTTTGTGTGTTTTTGTGTGTTTCTCCCTTTTTGTTTGCAGATATCGGTTATCCTGTGGATTACGTGGATTCCGTGGACTCGCGATGACCGCATTTTTTGTAAGTTTTTTTTATAAAAGGTCAATGAGGGGTGTGGGGGTGTCTTTATTTGAATAAAAATGTTTTTTAACTTGTGTCTTGTCTTGATTTCTTTACTTTATCGATTCGTCGTGGAAGCCGTCTATAGACGGAATCCATTACTAAGTTGGGGCCTAGTGTTAGCCGGTATAAAATGGCTAACACTAACCCCTATTATTACCCCATTACCAATGCCACCAGGGGTACTCGGAAGAGCCGGGTGCCAGTGGTCCCGGAGGCGTCCAAAAGGCGCTCCTGGACGGGCGGCAGCAGGCTGGAAGATTTAGGCTGGGGAGGGCCTAAACCAATGGCTCTTCCCACCTGGTGTTACCGGCTGCTGTCATTTGGTTTTTAACCCGGCTGGTTATAAAAATAGGGGGGACCCTATGTGGGTTTTTAAATTATTTATTTCTTAAAAAAAAAACGCATAGTATATTCATCCCTCAAATATAAAATTCCTCCATATCAACCCCAGGTTTTTATAAACAAGCGGGTTAAAAACCAAACGACAGCCAGCCGGTAACACCAGGGTGGAAGAGCCATTGGTTTAGGCCCTCCCAGCCTAAATCTTACCAGCCGGCTGCCGCCCAGCCAGGAGCGCCCAAATTTGACGCTCGGGACCAACTGGCACCAGGTCTTCCCAGTACCCCTGGTGGCATTGGGTACTGGGGAATAATCGGGGGTTAGTGTTTAGCCATGTTATACGGCTAACACCTAGGCCCCAACTTAGTAATGGATTCCGTCTATTAGACGGCTTCCACTACTAAGTCTATAAAGTAAAGAAATAAAGACAAGACACAAGTTAAAAATTTTTTTATTCAAATAAAAACACCCCCACACCCCTCATTGACCATTTTAAAAAAAAAAACATTAAAAAAACGCTGCTCATCGACGTAGTCCACGGAAATCGACGTAATCCACAGGATACAGATATCTGAAAACAAAGAAAGGGAGAACACACAAAAAACACACAAACAGGAGCACAACACCCATCATTGTGAGCGGTGTTGTGCACATTACAGATGCAGCATCTTACAGATCGCTGCTTACAGTCTGGCCCCCAAGGGGTTAGGGAGGAGTATTGCATCCCCTTAACCCTTGGGGCCAGACTGATGTCAGACTGCACCCATCCCGTAAGGAAGGGGTTAAATGACCCCCCTTCCTTGCTGGGAGGGGTGCAGTGCGGGGGAGGGAGTGGGAGAGCTCTATACTCACCCCGATGTGTCTCTTTGCTGGTCCGCAGCACAATGAGTCACTGTGCTGCGGACCGGCTCAGTATATGTGCGCTCAGCCGATCAGCCAATCAGCTGAGAGCACATATAATTCTAAATGTTTCTTCTAATAAGGCTATGGTGAGAACATAATTAGAAGAAACATTTGATGTTTTCATTAAAGTAAAGTGATGATTAGTACAGAAAGCTCTATTGCGGCAGATGAATTAACGGCTTATGGAGCTTCCTGTACTATTAATATTTAATAAGAAAACACATTTTCGATTAAATAAATTCAGTAGTTTCGTTGGTCAATATTTAATTCTAACGAATCCATCATTGTGCAATTAAATATACTGTCAAAAAAAATAATATATTTAAATATACATTTATTAATATCTATTTATTTAAACAGTATATTTAATTGCAAAATGATGGATTCGTTAGAATAAAATTATTGACCAACGAAAGGGACTTTATTACAAAGAAAATGAGTTTTATTAATTTAATATATTAACTATTAGAGCATCGGCATTCGGATCATTGACGGTAATTTTTGAAGTACTTCCGTACGGACCGCCTGTCAATCCTCGGCCGCATGTCCCAGGCCGAAACAATGGTCTTGTTCATTTTTTTTACGGGTCCTTTTACGATCGGGCCGTAGATTCATACATAGTGTGCACTGTGGCAAGCCGTATATCCATACTTTCCAGCGTACGCATGAACCACCAAAATACCGCCGCACAATTACAGCCGCAAATACAGCCGCACAGTTACATAGTCTAACTGGCCTTAACCTGCTGGTGACCGATTTACCCCCAACTTTAGCACCTATGAGTGTGCATTATCTACAGGTTCAGCGCGCAACATCTTGGGCAATATACTGCAGGAAGCCATATAGAACTTGTTTATCCAACTGTATATCCTGTATATCCTATTTACCCTTTCACCCTAATATTGCAATTACTTACACATATCATAATAGTATCCAGACATATATGTTATCTCAATTTCAACTCATGTTTGGTGTATTATCTTTTTGTGCCCATGGCCTCCTCAGGGAGCTGTTCCTGAGAAATCCTGGGCACAGGACAGAATGCGCTGGATACTCTAGGGCTTCAATTTATTTACCGCTTGGCCTCTCTATCCTTTCTTTCTAATGCTAACATTACCCTGTTATGCATTTGGTTACTTATAGTTACAGTATATGCACATTGGGCATGATGCATATTTTAGTTCAACTTTGCACTTGCACTTTACACTCACCGGCACTTTATTAGGTACACCTGTCCCAACTGACGTTACCACTAATTTCTAAATCAGCCAATCACATGGCGGCATTTAGGCATGAAGACATGGTCAAGACAATCTCCTGCAGTTCAAACCGAGCATCAGTATGGGGAAGAAAGGTGATTTGAGGGCCTTTGAACGTGGGCATGGTTGATGGTGCCAGAAGGGCTGGTCTGAGTATTCAGAAACTGCTGATCTACTGGGATTTTCACGCACAACCATCTCTAGGTTTACAGAGAATGGTCCGAAAAAGAAAAAACATCCATTGAGCGCAGTTCTGTGGCGGAAATGGCCTGTTGATGCCAGAGGTCAGAGGAGAATGGGCGGACTGGTTCGAGCTGATAGAAAGGCAACAGTGACTCAAATAGCCAACCGTTACAACCAAGGTAGACAGAAGAGCATCTCTGAACGCACAGTACGTCGAACTTTTAGGCAGATGGGCTACAGCAGCAGAAGACCACCACCGGTGCCACTCCTTTCATGCTAAAAACAGGAAACTGAGGCTACAATTTGCACAAGCTCATCGAAATTGGACAGTAGAAGATTGGAAAAACGTTGCCTGGTCTGATGAGTCTCAATTTTGCTGCTAGATTCGATGGTAGGGTCAGAATTGGGCGTCAACGACATGAAAGCATGGATCCATCCTGCCTTGTATCAATGGGTTTCAGGCTGGTGGTGGTGGTGTCATGGTGTGGGGGAAATTTTCTTGGCACTCTTGGGCCCCTTGGTACCAATTGAGCATCGTTGCAACACCACAGCCTACCTGAGTATTGTTGCTAACCATGTCCATCCTTTATGACCACAATGTACCCAACATCTGATGGCTACTTTCAGCAGGATAATGCGCCATGTTAAAGCTAGAATCAACTCAGACTGGTTTCTTGAACATGACAATGCGTTCACTGTACTCAAATGGCCTCCACAGTCACCAGATCTCATCCAATAGAGCATCTTTGGGATGTGGTGGAACGGGAGATTCGCATCATGGATGTGTACCGACAAATCTGCGGCAACTGTGTGATGCCATCGTCAATATGGACCAAAATCTCTGAGGAATGCTTCCAGCACCTTGTTGAATCTATACACGAAGAATTGAGGCAGTTCTGAAGGCAAAGGGGGTCCAACCCGTTATTAGCATGGTGTCCTAATAAAGTAGGCGGTGAGTGTATATTTAATATAACACTGTTGTTTTGTGCCACTGTGTTGTGATTTTATTATCTAGCAATTGCTCACCATGTATAGTTTATGTGTAATTTACATTGACATCTGTACATATTTGGGGCGTTATTTCTTTTTTGTGTCATATTAATGTTAAAAAGGTTTGAATATTGATTTTTTTTCTTGGTGTGCTTTTTACATACATCTTTCTTTAGTTATTGACCCAGTTGTTTTGGTGTGTTGGTGTTGTAGCATCCAGTATATATTTTATGGTGGTGCATCTCCATAGCTCTTTTCTGTCTTTTTTGTATTGCGTTATTGTATTTATACAGATTTGTGACCTTATGTTCTTCTTGCTCCATATATCCCAAAATGAGATAAGATACTATGAGAGGAGATGACTTCCATAGTGAAATCCACTATGTTGCTAATTTCAGCACATATTTAATACATTGGAAAATAAGTTGAAGGTGCAGTGACATAACCCTTAAATCCAATAATTCCAATGTGGATTTCCTGGGACCAGCAGTCACTAATTAAAAACGTATAGGTTGTCTGATTTGGCAGACTTCTCATTTGCTTCTCATTTTTCTATGTGTACAAGCCACCTTGAGCTTTTCTAAACCAAGTTTTACAGTTGGAAAACAGGAGCACTAATAGAGTAAATAGCATAGAAACTATACATGATCATAACATTAATATGCATTTTTATACATGCAAAAATTAAAATAATATTTAAATGCACAAGTGCACATTATTTCTATGTCTTCAAACAACAAAACAATATTAATATTTAAAAACTACCCATCTGCTTATCTCCTGCTGCATAACTGTTTTCCTTAAAAGAGCTATAAGAGACATGGTGAAAAGGGGATGGCAGCCAGTTTCTATATCCTGCATCTCTTCAACTGCCACAGGGAGCATGACTATTCATTAATCTTCTATAGACTTCCAGTAGCATAGTGACTAAATTACACACTTGAGGCCAATTCTGCTGTCAGCTTTCAAACGAAAAGAATCACGTCTTATAAAAGTATTTTATCTGATTTCTACCCTAGTGTCTACTAAGACCAGTTACATAAATACACATTTTCTTTGGAAGTTGATGTATAGTCAGGACAGGAAATTTACCAATAATGACGGAGAACCCTAAACTTAACTATTAAATAATTCAAATAAAACTAAATTTTTATGGTATAGGTACCTCTGTGTAGGTCCGGTCTTGACAATGAAACTTATGCATATAATGAATACCATAATATACACTTAAAAAAAAAAAAAAAAAAAATCACAAAAATTATATAGAAGCATTTGCCAAGTGTTCCCAGCTAACATTTATAGCAAGTAGAGATAAGCAAACATGGCCATTCGAGCTCATTATCTGTCTACTCAAAACTTCTCGATGCTTCACAAGTTAATGCATGGTGCTCGAGTTAAATGATAGTCTTCCTCCTCGCATTATGGCAGCTTTAATTAGCCAATAAACTGGGTCTATTATACATGGGGGTATATATAGACCCAAGTCACCTGATTTTCAGCTACTTGAGGTCTGTTAGCTGCCGGTAGAGCTGCTGGAGCAGCAACTGAGGGCAAGTGTAGGCCTTGCTTTCATACATTACCTGTCCGGGCTGCAGGTCTTCTCCTTCTTCCTCCTGGTCCCGCGTCGCCAGCAGCTTTGGAGGGGGCTGTCTGTACTGCCAGGACCGCATAGGGCCAAGACTGGCCGTGGCGGTATCCGGCTAAACGTCTGGCAGTTCAGACAGCCCCGCTCTGAAGCTGCTGCAGCGTGGGACCAGGAGAAGAAAGGACCTGCAGCCCAGACCGAAGTATGATGCTGCTGGAAATCGTCAGTCACCGCCGAGCACCGCTATTACCACACGTAGCGATGCGCTGGTGGCGAACGATGATTTTAGGTCTGACCCTAAATGAATAATTAGCCGATGACACAATCATAGGGCTGATCGCTTCTCTCGATTCCACGGGAGCGTAACGGACGATCGAGCCGGATTCAGCGATTATTGCTCCGGTTCAGCCGATTATCGCTCCGTGGATACAGGGCCCCCCCGGCGCTTGGGTGTGCGACCTGTGCGCTCTTGCACCGGGCGACTCACTCCGGGCCAGCGAGGGGGCTCTCTGGCAGAGAGCTGCACTGCACAGCTCCCAGCCTCGGTCTCTGTGTCCGAAGCTGCAGCGAGGTCCTCCACCACAGGGGGTCAGTGTGTGGCAGGCCGGGGGCGGCATCATGTCTCTCTCATCCTCCTGTGAGGAGGCAGGAGGAGGGATCAGCGGGCCTATTACAGCTGGGCTCCTAAACAACGGAACATTGTGCCCAGATGCACAGCTCAGCACCAGGTAACCATCCGCAGTGGGGAGCGAGCCTCAGGCCGGCAGGGAGCGCTCTTACAGTCCGTTCTGGGGGAGGAGATGGAGCTCACCCTGGTAGGGCTGCAGCAAGAGGAAGCTGAGATACAGGCCGCTGCAGGCATGAGGAAGCTGAGATAGGCTGCTGCATGCATGAGGAAGCTGAGTACAGGCTGTGCAGGCATAAGGAAGCTTGAGATACAGGCTGCTGCAGGCCTGAGGAAGCTGAGATACAGGCTGCTGCAGGCATGAGGAAGATAAGATACAGGCTGCTGCAGGCATGAGGAAGCTAAGATACAGGCTGCTGCAGGCATGAGGAAGCTAAGATACAGGCTGCTGCAGGCATGAGGAAGCTAAGATACAGGCTGCTGCAGGCATGAGGAAGCTAAGATACAGGCTGCTGCAGGCCTGAGGAAACTGAGATACAAGCTGCTGCAGGCCTGAGGAAACTGAGATACAGGCTGCTGCAGGCCTGAGGAAGCTGAGATACAGGCTGCTGCAGGCCTGAGGAAGCTGAGATACAGGCTGCTGCAGGCATGAGGAAGCTGAGATACAGGCTGCTGCAGGCATGAGGAAGCTGAGATACAGGCTGCTGCAGGCATGAGGAAGCTGAGATACAGGCTGCTGCAGGCATGAGGAAGCTGAGATACAGGCTGCTGCAGGAATGCTGAGATATGAGTAGGAAATATGAAATCCATCTAGTAATTACTATACTATGTTTTCTCTTGGGTCTGCTGACCACGCCTGCCGGTCACCCAGCTTTCCTACTGTTCTGTACGGCCATTCTGTTGTTCCTTTCTACTAAACAACCAGACAGAGTGTATATAGGAGGATATGGCTGATCATTACCTGTCACCCAGCTTTCCCAGCCTCCTGAATGTGATGCAGCAGTGCTCCCCTTACCCCCTGAGGAGGATGCTGGGGACAGTGTTATGTATGATGTGTGTGTGGACATCACTGGGATGGAGGGTGTCCATGATGTGTGTGATGTGAGCTTCCTCTCATAGAGGAGCAGAGCTGTGCCTGGCTGGATGGAGGGGAGAGGCCCAGCAACAGGGGTATGGGGAGGCCTGGGGCCTTATATACAAGCCTGGCCTCTACACACATCATTTATATACTGTATGTATGTGTATATACTGTGTGTATATATTTATTAGAGATGAGTGAATCGCTGGCGCAGCGCTCTGTTCATCAAGCCAATTGCCTTTCAGCGCTGCTCCACTCCCCGTTGCTTCACCCTGGGTGCCAGGGAAAAGCTGGATCCAATCCTGAAAAACTAAGATAATTTTTCCAGGATTGGATCCAGCTTTTCCTGGGAGGGGTGGCAGGGAGCAGAGCAGCGCTGACAGGCAAACGGCTTGATGAGCAGAGTGCTGAGCAAGCGAAGCACTTAGCTTTGTTGAGATGAGCGTTTCTCTCTCTCTCTCTCTATATATATATATATATATATATATATATATATACACACACACACTGGGATAGATGAGCTGATATATTAAATGAAACCGCTGTACCAGCTGCACTGCTCTGCTCTTACAGAGGTAGTCACTCAGCTTTCCTAGTCTGCACTGCTCCTACAGCTGTAGTGTGTACATGGGTGTATACATGTAAATACTCGTCTTGTAGTGTGTACAATACAGGATGTGTACATATACGTATACAGCTATGTACACACTACAGGACTTGTATGTAGAGGTATACAGCTATGTACTGCATAACTGTATCACGTCCTGTAGTGGCTGTATACCTGTATATACATGTCCTGTAGTGGATGTATACCTGTATATACACTCCTGTAGTGTGAGCATAGCTGTATACCTGTGTATATATTCATCCAGGTTTCTGCCCCTAATAATAACAAATAATAATAATGGCTATAGACTAAATAGCACGGCCTTGTGTTGATGCTCAGTAAGTTCTTTTTGGCATGTCCAAGTGGATGTGGCTTGCAAAAATGGGTGTGGGCTTGTTAGTTGTTTGGGGGGGCTGGGGGTGGTAGATGTGTGAATGGCGGGGGGGGGGGGGGGGAGGAGGCTGAAGGAGCTTTATGTTACATTAAGGGGGGGGGGGGGGGTTTGCACAGGGCACCATTTACCCTAAGGCCGGCCCTGGTGGAATATGCCCCTTAGTGTGGTTAGCTAGGTAGGTGATTAACTTACAAAAACATTCAACAGTCCTTTTCAGGACTAGTAAAGTCTCAGTGTAACATAAAAAAACATTGTCTTTAAAACAATAAAGTATTATAGGGAATATAGAAAGTAATATATAACTAGGCAGTAATCCACAAATACCCAAAAGATCTTTTTTAGAATTAGTGTGGGGAAAAAATATTAAATATAACAAGCATTCAGTCTAACACCAGTAAATTCATAAAAAGCATACTGTAATACCATGTAAACATGGGTAAACAGTAGTACAGTGTCATGACTTTTGAGTTTATGTCTTTGTATACTGTGTATAATCTGCTCACAAAACATGGGTAAAACTAGAGGAAAGGGACTCAAATGTGGGTGTAGTGATGAGGCTGTGAGCAGAGGCCATGGACTTGGACATGGTGAAAGAGAGCCTGCTGCTGAAGAACAAGAACACCGCTCATGAGGGATGTTTGGCCAGTTAACAGCGATGCACACTACACAGCAGGCTGTTACACTCCAAACAAGAGTGACAGCACACTCAGTGAAATACTGGTTGCAACGCTGTCCCCTTTCAGTCAGTAATAGGTATCAGGGAAGCGTAGACAGTGAGAATACCTTTATGTGTTTTTAGATGTGCAGTCCGCATCTTGAACTGAATTTTAAAAACAATGCGTGCAAAAATTTGCTTTGTTAAAAAAATCTAAAAATAAAAGTAACAAATTTTTTTTTGTGACTGTTATTATTCCTTACTGTGAATATACTTCTAGAAGACCTCTAATCAGACTTATAATTGATTCTTCACCACTCCTCAGTCAACCAGGCCCAACGCAATCTCAAACCGGGTTGATTTCAATCCCTCCGGTTATACTCTCATATCCTCCACTGGTATATGCTTGTTTTATGCAAAACTTTGCTACAAAGCAATTTTTTTGCAAACTTTATTGTGATTTGCTTGCTTTGCTTATCCCTAATAATAATACTGTAATTGTTATTATGTTAATTAACCCCATTCCAGCCTTTGTTATATGCTAACACTGAGCTAAGCTATATTATATAAAAAAATATAAATATCAAAATATAGCAGCATACGTACAAGTAGGACCTCCATGACCTTCACCTTGGGTTCCTTTATCTGGCACAATTTTAGATTTGAAACATAGTACAAAATAGCTATGCAAAATCCAACATAATGAATAATAGTGAAGAAGAACAAGCCAGATTCCTTCAGCTCACGTTAAAATTAATTTCTTTTTATTTCCAAATTCATTAAAACAGTAGCCGACGCGTTTCGGACCTAACCTGGTCCTTAGTCATGGCATCTTGTGTCTGTATGATCATAAGGAGAGGAAGATAGTCGCTCCCATAGTGGAGAATTCTCCAAGAGACAAGAGGTCTCCTTGGAGTCCGAACAACAGGGGAAGCACAGATAACGCTGCACGACGCTGCGTCGTGCAGCGTTATCTGTGCTTCCCCTGTTGTTCGGACTCCAAGGAGACCTCTTGTCTCTTGGAGAATTCTCCACTATGGGAGCGACTATCTTCCTCTCCTTATGATCATACAGACACAAGATGCCATGACTAAGGACCAGGTTAGGTCCGAAACGCGTCGGCTACTGTTTTAATGAATTTGGAAATAAAAAGAAATTAATTTTAACGTGAGCTGAAGGAATCTGGCTTGTTCTTCTTCACTGTATATACCCCGGTATCCAAGGGGCATGCCTTCGTGCTCGGTTACTTCCACTATAAGAAGCTTCCTCCATTTTCCTGGGCGCTGACCAACTTCTTTTTATAATGAATAATAAAAAATGACAAACCAAAAGTTTTATAACATAAAAAAAAATTATGATGGGGGTCAGACATAAAAAGATTGCATGAACTGCTTGGCATTAAAATTGTAGCATATATTGTATCCCTTCAATAAAGGATTACACTTTAAAATATTGTGGTTTGTGTAGTTATATGGGTTAACAACAGTTGATCTGTTTAATGCCCTAGAGTTCTAACACCACCTGCTAACCTGCTAAGAATAAAACTGTTAAATGGCAAGATCATTTCTGCTTAATCTGTATATACATTCCCCATAACTAGTAAAACTGTAATGTCTTAGGAAATGGGCAAGATTATACTTTGAGTAAACATGCAGTGATGTTAGGAAATGCATAGAATGGCCTTCTCAGTAATAATTCTCCTTTCAGTGGTCATCCAAATGCATTAAAATATTTAAAACCAGTCATCAAAAAATAACACAAAATCTATAGAGATATAAATCAAGCATAACACATAATCTATACAAGTATAAGCGGCACATTGTATCATAAGGCTTTTCACATTCCTAATTAGTAATAAAATTAAGATCCGGTTTGCTTACTTCCCAAACAACAAATGTCCCTAGTAAACAGCTGTGAAAATAAAAGTTCCATTGTTAATCTTATTATACCAAAACAAAAATCAATTTTTTACAGTTTTCGTGAATCCTGTATTAACTAATCCGATTATGACTTTTCAAAGAGAAATTTGTAAATTAAATTGAAAATGTTGCTATCTTTTAATTGCATCAATTTTCGGAAGCATTTGCAATTAGTAATCTTTACAATCACACCCAATGATTAGGTTTTCTGCTGTGTACACTGAAACAAAACAACAAGTTTATCTTCATATTTTCCATATAAATTACCTTCAAGCACTTAAATAAATATGCTTTTTGTAGTGATCTTAAAAACGATCTAAGATCTAACTTAACACTAATAGTTTAAAGACATTAACATAATTTTAGCACAAAACTCCATCTAAGATGTTATACAGATCGATTATTAGGTAACCCAATCTTTCTCAGAAGCTAAATATAAATTCTAAATAAAATAAATATTTGAGATAGATTTTACAAGTCTTTTCACCAACCTCCACCTTTTAACACAATGCAATTTTAAGCCCAACATTACAAGCTGATTTATTTCTTAACATATGTTCTTAGCGGTAAGGGCTCGATTTTTCTGATAGTAAGATCCAAATCCTCTACTTAGACACTGAGTTAAATGCTAAAGTTTTGGCTTCTTGCAGCCACAGCTAGAGAGAGTGTAGGGAGCTTACTGCATACTGTTTTGTACAGAGTTCAATGTAAACTACTAAGCTCTCCATAGTGGTGGCTGCAGGCGGCTTTAATTTTATCATTTAATTCTTTCTCCATGCAGGGGGTTTAGAGCTCTCTAGCAGAAAAACTGAGCTTTGACTACTGTAAGGATACATTAAGCAATGAATCAACACAGAACTTTGGAACTCTGCCGATATGAAATCTGCTAGTAAGTGAAGAATTTAAGAAAAAAGCTAGTTGTGTTCTATTTTTAACAGAATATATAAAATGAAGGGTCCTCCTGTCATCTAGAATATATCACATAGGGGGAGAGTTATCAAACATGGTGTAAAGTGAAACTGGCTCAGTTGCCCCTAGCAACCAATCAGATTCCACCTTTCATTCCTGACAGACTCTTTGGAAAATGAAAGGTGGAATCTGATTGGTTGCTAGAGCCAGTTTCACTTTACACCATGTTTGATAAATCTTCCCCATACTTTTCACGTATATAAAAGTTTACTGCTTTTCTATTTTTACTGGTTATTGGTCACCTAGATAATTTATCAAACACCAATGGAGAAATAATCACATAGTACAGTACATTATGCAATATAATAAAAACACAAGTTAAAGCAGAGAGGGCAGAGTTGGCATGCTTACTAAATTAAAACATCGGGATTAATACAAAGCAAAGTACAAAGCAAAATATTAGAAAAAAATAGCTGAATATAGTTTGGTTATCCAAGTCTGATTTAACTGAATTGAGGATAAGAATCAATTGACTGAACATCAGTATGTCTAATTATGATCCCCTATTGGACGGATGTACTGGGGAGCAGCACAATAAGGGCACATATGGAATTCCCAAACATACAACTCTTGGAAAAAACAGCCTATATTGTTTACTGAAACAGAAAAAAAATTTGCCTCTTTCATGGAATACATTCAAGGTCTTAAAGGACAAGTGCCATGAAAAACTTTTTCCCAGTAATTGAAGCACATTACAAAGTTATATAACTCTGTAATATGCTTCAATCACCTATCTGCCTCCCTTCACTGTCTTTTCCCCCCTTAACCCCCCACCAGGAAGTGTCCTGACTCACACAGACCTAATTACTGTCGTCACCGTCACCAAGCTCTTCTCTCAGCTCCTTCTCCTGTTACACTAGCCTCCCCCCTCCCCTTCCTTGTCAGGTGGCTCAGCTTGCTCAGCTCCCATTGGCTGAACAATTGCAAGCCATCACTTGGACTGGGGAGGGGGAGGCTGGTGTAACAGGACCTAGAGCAGCCCTCCTGATGATTACTCATCCTCACAAGAAGGAGCTGCCTGGTGACGGTGACAACAGTAATTAGGTCTGTGTGAGTTAGGACACTTCCTGGCGAGGGGTGGAAGGGGGAAAAAACAGGGAAGGGAGGCAGATAGGTGATTGAAGCACATTACAGAGTTATATCACTTTGTAATGTGCTTCAATTACTGGGAAAAAGTTTTTCATGGCACTTGTCCTTTAATGCCCAAGTAATTTTTATTTTCCATGGAAAAATGAAATGGGAGTTTTTTTTATTACATTTGATTTTATCTTATATACTTTTTTGTAACTTCTTTTTTACTCCACAAGGGGACTTTTAGAGTGATCATCATATCACTACTATAACACACTGCACTAGCCTTCTAGTGAAATATATTGAGCCTTTCAGCATACCACTGACAGTCAATGTACCCAGCCAGACTGCAAAAAAAGGCAAGGCTCCTTAAGAAGGCGCCGCAACTGCCATGGAGACCCATAGTCACTGGTGATTGTATCACCTAGAAGCAGATGAGTAAGTACTGAGTGGCAGGCTCTTTACATGTTATGGTCAGGATCTGTATTCACACATCTGTGATATAGGGTAAGCTGACTATATGTCAAGGAATTTACTCTTGAACTTTTACAGAACTCCCTAAGCTCTGATACAGTTAAAGCTCTGTGCTACTGTATTGACATAACCATGTCAGTTCAGCAGCTTCAGAACTTTAACCCCTTAAGGCCAATTTTCGTTTTTTGCACTTTTGCTTTTTCCACTTTAAGTTTAAAAGGCCATAGCACTTGCAGTTTTTCACCTAGAGACCCCCATGAGCCCTTATTTTTTGCGAAACCAATTGTAATTTGCAATAACAGGCATTATTTTTCCATAACATATGCTGCAAAACTGGGAAAAAATCATTTGCGCTGTCAAATTGAAAAAAAAAAAGGAATTTGTTTTGATTTCTAAATATGTTTATTTATTTGTTTATTTATTTATATTTATAAAATGGGAAAAGGGGGGTGATTTGGACTTTTAATAGGGAAGGGGATTTTTTATTAATAAAAAACATTTTTACTTTTATTTTTACTTTAACTAGAAGCCCCCCTCATAGAGATCAATGCTGTGTATATACACAGCAAAGATCGATCAGATCAGTCATAGATTGCTATGGCCTGCTGCAGGCCACAGCAATCTATTGCCGAGCCGGGATCAGCATCATTGCAACGCTGAGGCCCGGCACGGGCAGAAGAACGGATCTCCCCCCCGCAATCATCAGGTTTGACAGCTGCACTTAGAAGCTTAATTAGCTGCCGCGGCAACGGGACCCGCGCCGGCTAATAGAGGCACTGCCCGGCTGCACATGTCAGCCAGGATCAGCGCCGTTCAGAGCGGAGTCCCGGCGGGACCCCGCTCTGAACACCCTCCACGGCACCATGACGTATCAGATACGTCATGGGTCGCTAAGGGGTTGTTAGGGCCACTGCGGTGTTCCGTGCTCCGGACCGCCGCCGCACCCCCTCTCCCACTCCTGCAGCAGCCGGTGTCCATATGCACCGGCGCGGTGACCCGGCGCTGCTGTTGCTTCGGCACCGGGGGGCGCCTCACCTCACCACACTCCTGCCCGACGCTGTGCCGGCCGGCGCGCGCGTCCCCGCCTCCTAGGCCGCGCGCGCCGGCTGTCTCAGATTTAAAGGGGCAGTGCGCTCCTAATTGGCTTCAGTGTTAATCACTCCCCTATAAGTTCCTGCCCTGCCCCTTCCCAGGTGTTGGAGCCTCTACATGCTTCCCATAGCGTTTGGCCCAGCTCCCTGTTGTTCCTGATTCCTGTCCGCTACCTGGTCCCTAGTCCTTGTTCCTGATTCCTGTCCGCTACCTGGTCCCTAGTCCTTGTTCCTGATTCCTGTCCGCTACCTGGTCCCTAGTCCTTGTTCCTGGTTCCTGCTCCTCTGTCACACAATTGCTCCTGTGTTCAGCCTGTCACCTGCAGTTACGCCTACAGACCTCTGCCAGCACCATCTCCTGCCTACTGCTCCTGCCTCGCCTCGCCTGCTGTCACTAGCAACCAAACCAGGGGTAGCGACCTGGGGGTCGCCTGCCGCAGCAAGCCCATCCCGCCTTGCGGCGGGCTCTGGTGAAAACCAGCGGCCCCTTAGACTCCGCTCCCTGGTGCGGTTTAGTGCCATCGCTAGTGTCGGCTCAGTGGATCCACTACTCCAGGCTTTACAGGGGTTAATGGTAGGTTCAAACATAGCGAATCGCAGCAGATTTCATGCTGCGAGTTTGCAGTGAATTACGCAGTGATCAATGTATGCACCAGGCCACAGGGGGCTGCGGCTTACAAACTCGCAGCGGTATTACAATTTCAATGCAAGTATGTAATACTAATGAAACTGACAGGAGGGGAATCGCACCATATTCGGCTGCGAACTTGCAGCGTGAAATCAGATGCAATTCTATTACGTGTGAAACTACCCTAACTAAATTATGATTCTGGGAGTTCCGTAGTCTGGGATACACAGTCAGCTCCCGGAACGTGTATATCACAGACATGTAAATGCATCCTTAAACACTCAGAAGATTCTTTACACTGGACACAATAGCCGAGATTTACGAAAGACCCACACTTTATACACCAATCTTTAACTAATCTGTGGGGCAGTAATTGGCTCCTTATTTATTAAGAGGCCCCCGTCTTTTCAGAATTTGACTGCATTTGTATCTACATGTTCAATCCAAGATTGTACACTGACAGCAGAGAAATCCTGCTATACAAGAACATTATAATGTGCCTTACTCTCCAGCAGCTCATCAGAGACCATCCACTTACATCTACTTTTTTCTAGTAACTAACTGTGGTATGAAATTCAGCAGTTCACTCCTGTATCTGCAACCTAATAGTAGCGGACCCTCTTATCTTCTGGGTCACTGTGCAGCTATGTATATGTAATGTCCACCTGTGGGTCTCACTGTAAAACACCTTTATTCTTGTGACAGAATTGATGAACAGTTATTTTTACTTGCACTCATTTTACACATTAAATAAAAGCTTCAGAAAGCTGTGAGTTTTTTGTGTGATTCTTTTTCCAGAAACTATTCAAACTAGTCAATTATGTCACTCTAAGTAGGGTTCCTTGTCTGTCATAGATGAGATATCCTGTATATCACAAGACAGAATGACAAACTTGTCTTTGTTCCTTCCTTAGTCTTCTATTTCTTTACATTCATTTATAATACAGATTTAATTATTTCTGAAAATGTGAGAACTATATGTGAGCTGTTAAATTTTCATTAAACAGTCTGGCAGATTTACTATCTTGATGCACCAAAATTTGGAGCATTTCTGTTACTAATTGTTATATCACAATTTAGATACTTTCATGCTGACAAAGTGTCAAAAAGAACTTAGTTTACCTATTTCAGCTTTGCGCCTCAACAGTGAGTTTGGAATGGCAAAGATGTTTAGCTTCAAACATCTCCAAAATTACCAAAAATACTTTGATAGACAAGGTTTAAAAATGCAACAAACTATTTATAGCATTCATAGTGATTCCACAATTGTAGATGTCATCATTATCAACATAAACATAACATACAGTTTCTGAATTCTCTTTAGGGAGAGGGTGGGGTCCTATTTACAACCCCCATCTATTAGCCAGAAGAAAAAAAGTGGTTCTGGAGAAATGCTCCTGGGACCTTGGTTATATACAGTACTTACAGCAAAACCTGGCCCTGGGCCCTGGGACTCCCTGTTTAATGTTTTACTGTCTACTTGCAGGTTTGTAGCTAGTTCAGGTGCTGTTGGACCCATACTGCCCTTTGGCTAGCCTCTGTCTCTGCCTTTTGCCCCCTCTGTATCCATCTTTTAATGCAATTACTCTCTCCTGGACAATTATGTATTTATTTCTACACTATTGCACTTTATATACTTTATTTCATTTTGCTATACATGTCCATTGTTATTGTTAGTACGTGTAGGGTTGTAGTCCTGGGGTCCTTTCTTTTGTTGTATGTGGGTCTTTTGTATCCTGTCTGTACTTTATATCATGTTGTGGTCTATAGACCCATGATGTTGGATCTTTAATATTATTCTTATGTAAATAATAAAGATAACTTCTACTTTCCCTAGAACACATTCTTTGTTGCTGTATATATACTTTCAAATGTAAAATCAAGTAACTGTGGCTGTGATGTTTTGGGCTCTATTAAACCTCTAGCTTTTCTCCGAGCCTGATTTCTATACAATTTCACTGGTATTCGCAAAAAATTAAAATTCGGTACAATTTTTACCACCATGGTAAACTTCTGCGTCAACCATATTGATAGATTTATAGTGGCAGATTTATTAAACATGGTGTAAAGTGAAACTGGCTCAGTTGCCCCTAGCAACCAATCAGATTCCACTTTTCATTTCTCACAGACTCTTTGGAAAATGAAAGATGGAACCTGATTTGTTGCTAGGGGTAACTGAGCCAGTTTCACTTAACCATGTTTGAGAAATCTCTCCCATAGTAATGGTATAACAGATAAAAGGGTTATTTAAAGCTTAGCTACTTCCTTTGAAATCCCTGTTTGAATAGGGAAATACTTAGCTCTCTACAGTTTCTACATAGGTTAATATACAAGGGCTAAAAAGATATGCAAAGCGCCATAGGGTGATAACGTAAGAGAAAGGAGGCAGGTAAAGACAGTTTGAGTATAGAACTGCTCACCTAGTGGTTTTGTGCTAAGAACACAACACCTCTTTGCGTTTTTATTGGAGAGGATGATAATGATGATGTTAGCCGAAGCAGCCAGGCCCCGAGTGCAGATATCGCGATCCTAAGCCAAGGAATCGGGGGAATGGAAAGTGACAGTTCAGGTGTCAGATCCACGGATTTACCCGGGGACCACATGAACCAGAATATTGGCCCTTGACGGCTTCAGAGTTCGATAATTACAATAATAAACTTTAATAGTATCATGCACAATGCGTTTCCGGGCAAAGATACCCCTTTGTCAAGTAAGAGAGGTCTCGAATTTCTTAAGCCGTCAAGCGCCAATATTCTGGTTCCTGTTGTCCCCGGGTAAATCCGTGGATTTGACACCTGAACTGTCACTAAATGGGTTAATGACACTTATCCTGACGCAAAAGCTTCTCTATGTGTGATTGAAATTATATTTTTAGAACAATGGCACCATATTATGCCCAGTGGTCTTTCACAGGGTGGCATTTTTTGAATCCCACTCCCTGCCAGTAGGCATGAGGAGGAGCTGCAGTGGCATGTTTTTCTTTACATCTCCCCTCCTCCCAGCCTCTCATGCTTGTTTAGCATCATGAGCGCTAGGAACTTTATAAGTTTTTAAGTTCAGCGTTTAGGATACCCAATAAAGTGGTTAGGAAGATGGCAGAGAAAGCATGACTACATGCTGCTGTGGCTTGACCACAACGCTTAGTTCCTGTTTTCCAGGATCAAAGACTTAAAGAGGACCTGTCACCCCCGGTGACGGGGTGACAGGCTCCGGACCCCCATTAGAGCCCCCTATACTCACATGATCCCGCCGGGTCCCGCTTCTGGAGATGGTCGGGTAACGGAGATATCGGCGCCCGAAGCCCGGCGCGCGTGCTCCTCAGATGAGTCCAACACTCATAGAGAATGACAGGAGAGTCCAGCGCTCCGTCATTCTCTATGAGCGTCGGACTCATCTGAGGAGCGCGCCGGGCTCTGGGCGCCGATATCTCCGTGACCCGACCATCTCCAGAAGCGGGACCCGGCGGGATCACGTGAGTTTAGGGGGCTCTAATGGGGGGTCAGGAGCCTGTCACCCCGTCACCGGGGGTGACAGGTCCTCTTTAAGTTTTGGACACAGCGGCGGAGGGCTATACATGGCAGGTATAAGGTACTGCAGCCAATTCACACTCCACTTAAAAGGTGAATACACTGTCACTCTACAAGCTATATCGTTTAGCAGCAGGAAGATAAGGTATGGGGATAGTGCATGATACTCAATCTCTGTATAGTGCTGTGGAAAAATGTTATATGTAAATATAAATATATACTATGTTAGCTCTTTGTGATTTAATGTCAGAGCTATGGCTCTGATATCTCCTGTTGTTCCTCCCTTCACCTTCACAAGCAAACATAGACAGAGAAACAGTTAACAGAAATCCTGCAGCCAGGAAAAGTGGGATTACAGGCTGCAGCAAAATAAATGAAAGATTAAAAATATAAAGCATTAATGTCGACACATTGGTATATAATTTGTCATTTCAAATTGGTCAGTCTACACTTATCTAAATTCTATCTAAAGTAGTGTTAAATACATATATAGATTTAAAGCATATTAGAGAGTTATATTATTTATGAGAAAAAAAATGCTTCTTAAATTCTGTCCCCATTTTCACCAAGTTCCATTTATATGTAGAAGAATAAACAATTGAAAAATCAATAGAGCTCTTTATTTATGATGTACTAGGCTTTTGACACATTTGAAAGCGAGTCTATACTTGTACATAGTCAAAATGCCTTACAGTAACCTTTACTTTCCATGAAGCAAAGCAAAGAAATATGGAAGATAAATAACACAGCAGTTCTTGACTAAAATTAATCTTTATGGATGACAGTAAAATTTAACAAATGATCAACAAAATCTTTCCAGGGAGTAAAATTTTCTTCTCCCAGTTTCCCAGGACTGAATCCAGTTTTTCCCAGCACCCCGGGTAGGAGCTGCACAGAGCGGCAGTCAATTAAATGGCAGCCAGCTGATCAGCTGATTTCAGAGATAATGAAGCACTTCGCTTTATTACTGTAAGTTTGCTCTCCTCTAATCACCAATTTCATCATCTACTTACAGTATATTCCAAAACATTAATACTACTTTTAAAGATTATCCCACAAGAAATATTGGGGCAAAATTGTCAAAACCTGTGACTGGTTGTGATGGGTAACAAATATAGATCTCCTTTTAGACTGTTTTATAAATTTCCCCATAGTTTCAAGGTGAAAAGAAACCATGGCTGTCAACAATGATGGGGACGTCAAGGAAATGCATCAGCTAATGTTGCCTTTGGCGTTGGTGGTGTTACACTGTAGGCAGGTGTGTCTAGTCGATAAAGAACTACCCTACACTTTATGAATGATACAGTGGCAAGCTCATACTTCTTGAAAACATCAATAAACCTGCCTCTGCACGAACAACACAGGCCCAATTTCATCTTCATGGACAACAATGCTCAAGCTCCCGCTGCTGGTTACTGGGGTATCAAAAATTGAGTGGACTGCATTTTCTCCAGACCTGAATCCTTTAGAAAAGTTAGTATCAGCGCTTACCAGAATACCTTCTAGTACTCTGATGGGCCAGTTCAACCATTCTACTAATGGTGCGTTTACACAGAGAGATTTATCTGACAGATTTTGGAAGCCAAAACCAGGAATGGATTTGAAAAAAGGAGAAATCTCAGTCTTTCCTTATGACCTGTTCCCTGTTTATGGTCTAATCCTGGCTTTGGCTTTAAAAATCTTTCAGATAAATCTGCCTGTGTAAACGCACCATAATTTTCATCCATTCTATTTATCTTGTTTTGGCTACATAAACTTTTATTGTATGAACCATCTTAAAAATGTGCAAAGACTCTCCAAACATATTTTGTTCTTATAATTAAAGGGTGCATCTATAATATTTATTTATCATTTATCTCTGAAGTAGTAGTCTACTTGATCTAGAGTGCCAGCTGTCACACAGTAATACAGTTCTCCATGTTTGCTTCAGTCTGACCAAATGTTCGGATAATCCATTGGATTTTCTGTGAGGGTACATCAATGCCACCAGGCTTTATTAGGCATTGTAGCATATGTTATGTAGGCAGTGGTCACTTATTTAGTAAAAAGACAAGCTGCTAACAAAAAGCTCCTTGCATTTCTCAGCATTTCAATCTGTTTGAAAGAAGGAAAACATTATTTCAGGATATTAAATGTCGAGTGTCAATTGAGGACTATAATGTCAAGCAGATTGGGGTGTACGTCTACAACTGAGTTTTCATGATATGCTATGGAATGGATCATAGACTGTAACAGTGCAACAGAAGTCTTTACTTCTATTTTTCACTTGGAAATTGCTCAGAAATTTATTATTAACAGCTTACTTAAAATGGCACAGTTGTGTGGCAAAGTAAAGCTTGTCGGTTTCCAGTCACACATGTATTTCAGTCACACAGCATTTCACAGGAAAAAAAAAAAAAAAAAAAAGGCTGTGTTTCTTTCACACTGTTCCCTCATTTTAACTCACCAAAACTTTCATCACCACTCACTATATATTAGTGTTATATTAGGAGTCCCCTAGGCCGCAGGCTATTTACAAACATCCCTGATGGGCAAGCTCAGGCTTAAATTTCATAGGGTAACTGTAGGTTCCCTGTAGAATACTAAACTTCTCTCTGGTGTTAAACCCACTCTCTCTTACCCCATATCTTAATATCTTCACTAAGCATTGTGCTTCAACAAAATTTGTTCTGCTAAGAGGAATTCATTAAAGTACCGCAGAGTACTGCTGCCAGGCATCTCACCTCCAACCAGTACACAAAGAGGGAGATTTATTAGGACCACTGTAATCAAACACTAGTCTTAAATAAAAAAGCCCTGCCTCATTTACCTGGTCATGTTTACTAAGCAGCACAGAATGAATCGGAAGGCATGATGAATTGAATGGCCAAGCAATATGAATGATCGCTGTATTGTTTGTATGGTCATTTAAATGTATTGCTATCAGCTGCACATGTGTTCAAACAGGAAGATGAGCTGCTGATAGCGATATATTGTGCTGCAGGAAAAGATGTAATAAGTCGAGGATCCAGCGTTTTGCTGCTTCTCAACCGATTGCTGTCATTTGTACATGGGTCGATTACTAGCCAAAAGAGGTTGATAATTGGCCTATGTAATAGGGACTTCAGACATACATATTGAAGACTATCATTCAGGCTTACATCTGCTGAACTGCAGTTCATATTACAATCATTCTGCTAACATCACATGTCCTCACAGATACATTTCTCATATTACAATCATTCTGCTAACATCACATGTCCTCACAGATACATTTCTTCTCAGTTGTTTAGGAAGAACCTTTGGGTCTCTGCCACTGTATAATTTTCTGAAACAGTGCAATATATTAACAGTATCAATTCTTACACCCGGAACTACATTTAACCATTGTGGTGCAAAGCATGTATGAGATTTACCTCCCTCAGATATTATGCACTGAACCCTATAAAATACCTTATAGTTTTTGTCCATTATAGAACTATAAACAACAATTATTGAAGCTAAATATTTTTACAATATGGGGGGGAGGGGATCATGCCTTTGGAATGCTACATTGGTATTACTTTTCATGCTCTACTCTTAGGATATTGTATACACTTTTAGCAATAATGTGTTCTTGAGTGATTTTACAATTATGATTTCTATGCCCACTTTCTAATGCAGGTTCTTTGTATTTGGCAAAATCTCAAGATTTTCTAAACTGTTTTCCCTTGACACATATTTTGGCAGATTTTATGAGTGATGCACTGACTATATGGATTGTTTGGAACTCAGTCAGTTCCCTCATGTTGCTTTGAAAATGAACATACTGTATCAGACTCAGACTATTTTACTGCTAGCACATAGTACATTTAACATAGTATGGATAACTTTAATGTTACTTCACTTGTTTCTTCTTAAAATTCATCAAGAAATGTATAGCTTGCCTCATGCCATTTATACACATGGTGGTGGTGGGGTTATAAAGACCAAGTTATCTGTACGCCAGTCTTATCTAATTTCCCCTCCTCATGTCGGATTTATTGAGAGGTGCACGCCCTATTAAAGGTTAGTCATATAAACCATATTAAGCTTTCAGTAAATTTTAGGACTGTGGATGGAAACTGTGCTACCCAGAAAAGACCCATGCAAATACAGGGGAATCATGCAAACTCAACCCCTTATTATAGTTCCAGTCGCCACCCTTGTATCAGGGCAGATCTGGGGAAGATCTGGGAAATTCTACTTCAAACACCTGTTCCTAATCCAGATAAGAAAAATTGGCAAAATTGTCAGTTGTTCCAGGAATCTCTTGCAACACCTTACTATGGGTTACCTTAAGTTCAAGTCAATATTGAATGGCTAACAGGTCATACCTGTTTTCCCGTGTACGCCCTACATGTGGAACTGTTTTGCAATGCAACCTTGAGCAAAATCTTCTACAAAGCAGATTGGCAAATCAGTCGGAGTCCTCTACAGCAGAGTCTAAGCTAATTGGACTGCAAAGCAAAGTATTGTAGGTCTTTTTCTTGCCACTTAGCTTTACTAAAGCAACAATTTTGAAAACATTGTTTGCTCGGCTCACAAGAGACCCCTTGGTTAGTTGTGCCATCCTGCCATGAGACAATACAACTTAAAGGACAACTCCAGTGAAAAGCTTTTTCCCAGTAATTGAAACACATTACAAAGTTATATACCTTTGTAATATGCTTCAATCACCTATCGGACTCCCTTCCCTATCTTTCCCCCCTCAACCCCCCCACCGGGAAGTGAAGTAAACTCATTCTTACCTAATGACTGTTGACCCCAGGATTTTTTGTGGCAGACATTTTGTGACAATTACATCCTCAAGAGGGAGGCGGGTCTAAGCCCTGTTAGACCAGCCTCCCTTTGTCAGATGACTCAGGTTGCTCAGCTCTGATTGGCTGAGCAAGCTGTAAGCTGTGAGCAATGCTCTACATCACTAGTGAGTACCACATCACATCTGAGCACATCACATCTACCTCCTTTTAGCTGTTCACTCCACACAGTTCCCATGGGTGTTTTACACAAAGATTAGTGGATCCTGTATGCCCCGTTTTGTAGACTAAGGCTGGGTTCACACTACGTATATTTCAGTCAGTATTGTGGTCCTCATATTGCAACCAAAACCAGGAGTGGATTAAAAACACAGAAAGGATCTGTTCACACAATGTGAACAATGGCAAATATTTGCTGTTGTATTGAAATAATGGCAGTTATTTACTGTTATATGGCGGCCATCCACTCAATTTCAACATTGTGTGAACAGATCCTTTCTGTGTTTTTAATCCACTCCTGGTTTTAGTTGCAATATGAGGACCACAATACTGACTGAAATATACGTAGTGTGAACCCAGCCTTATAGTCCGAGAGAGCCAGTAGCTAAGTAGAGGGCCCAACTCTTTGTGTGGTCACCTTAACGTGGTGAGTTGGTACATTCTATTTGATCAAACTGGTTTGCTAAGTACCTCATTTCTTTGTATAAAAAAAAAACAACTAAATTCTAGAACAGGTTTTTATTGTGGGTACGCTGGGGGGAGTAAATAGGGTGAGTCCTGACACTTACAGTTTGCTATTTGTTTTTCTGTTTGTTAGCCATGGCAGCATGCAAACTCCTAAGTGTGAGCAAGTGTGAGTGGGGTCCCAATATCTTACTGTATGTTATCGTTGCACATTGGGTGTTTTCTATTACACTGTTCCTTAGGCCTACCTGTACTCTTTGAAAATTGGAGGTTATGGTTTACTGTGTGCTTGTACCATTATAAACAATCCATTGAATGTACTAAATACTGTTTCCTTTTTAAAAAGATGAAGAAAGCTTAATCTATATCTATATCATAAAAATGAAAGTCTTTCTTTCTGTCTGTCTGTCTGTCTTTCTGTCTGTCCCATAAAGACTTCCAAAAGCCTGAACCGTTTGACCCCAAATTTGGCACACAGATACACTGGGTGCCCGGGAAGGATTTAGCGAAGGTCCCGTCCCTGCCAGATGTACAGGAGAGGAGGGGGAAGGGGAAGAGCGGCGCCTCATAGAGATGAATGGGAAAATCTCTGAACTGCACAAACAGGTGATATAATTAGCTGCAGCTCTTCAGGAGTAAACGGCAGTTGGAGCCTTAGCAACCAATAGGATTACTGCTTTCATTTTCACAGGGAGCAATGGTTGCTAGGGAAGCTGCCTCACAGCATCCACAGTAATAACTGGTAGACCCCCTACTCCAATTATACAGTACATGTATACAGGACCCCCTACTCCATGTATAAAGTACATGTATACAGGACCCCCTACTCCAACTATACAGTACATGTATATACAGGGCACTACAGGTATACAGGACCCCCTACTCTATCTATACAGTACATGTATACAGGGCAGTATTACCAGCTGCTGCTGCCCTAAGCACTAAACCTGAGGACGCCCCACCCTCACTCACCAATTAGCATCAGAATAGGTAGGTAATAGCTCCACACGTCACATTTAACACTGCCACACCAGGCCTGACCAATACCGCCATACTGTGACTGGATAACTCTGCCATACCAGACCTGACCAATACCGCTATACTGTGACTGGATAACACTGCCACACCAGACCTGACCAATACTGCCATACTGTGACTGGATAACACTGTCATATCAGACCTGACCAATACTGCCATACTGTGACTGGATAACACTGTCATATCAGATCTGACCAATATTGCCATACTGTGACTGGATAACACTGTCATACCAGACCTGACCAATACCGCCATACTGTGACTGGATAACACTGTCATACCATACCAAATAAGACCGCCACACCAGATCTGACCAATACGCCACATTGTGACTGGATAAGACCGCCATACCAGACCTGACCAATACCACCAAACTGTGACTGGATAACTCTGCCATACCAGACCTGACAAATACGGCCACACTGTGACTGGATAACACTGCCATACCACACCTGATTAATACGGCCACACTGTGACTGGATAACACCGCCATACCAGACCTGAACAATACCGCCTGTTAAAGCCACGGCGGCGTCCCGTGCTCCGGACAGCCGCCGCACCCTCTCTCCCACTTCTGCAGCCGCCTGTGTCCATATGCAGGGACCCGGCGCTGCTGTTGCTTTGGCCCCGGGGGGGCGCATCACCTCACCGCGCTCCTGCCCGTCGCTGTGCCGGCCGGCGCGCGCGTCCCCGCCTCCTAGGGCGCGCGCGCGCCGGCTGTCTCAGATTTAAAGGGGCAGTGCGCTCCTAATTGGCTTGAATGTCAATCACTCCCCTATAAGTTCCAGCCCTGCCCCCCTTCCAGGTGTTGGAGCCTCTACATGCTTCCAATAGCGTTTGGCCCAGCTACCTGTTGTTCCTGATTCCTGTCCGCTACCTGGTCCCTAGTCCTTGTTCCTGATTCCTGCCAGCACCATCTCCTGCCTACTGCTCCTGCCTCGCCTCGCCTGCTGTCACTAGCAACCAAATCAGGGGTAGCGACCTGGGGGTCGCCAGCCGCAGCAAGCCCATCCCGCCTTGCGGCGGGCTCTGGTGAAAGCCAGCGGCCCCTTAGACTCCGCTCCCTGTTGCGGTTTTGTGCCATCGCTAGTGTCGGCCCAGTGGATCCACTACTCCAGGCGTTACAGTAGGCTCCAACCATGGATCCCGGCGAGGTGCCTGATATCCGTGAACTAGCCCGAGTGGTCGCCCTACAGGCTCAACAGATCCAGCAACAGTCACAGCTGATCCAACAACTGACTGCAGCCGTACAGCAGCATACCACAGCTCAGCAGTCATTACCTCCTGCAGCCTCTTCAAAACTACGACTGGCTCTCCCAAGTAAATATGGAGGTGACCCCAAGTTGTGCAGAGGATTCCTGACTCAATGCACTATGCATATTGAACTTCTAAGCAGTCAGTTTGCCACCGAGCGCTCTAAAGTGGCTTTCATCATCAGCCTATTGGAAGGTAGAGCTCTGGCGTGGGCCACACCGCTGTGGGACCGTGATGACCCTGTTGCTGCTAATCTCCGAACCTTCCTGGCCGAGTTCCACTCTGTCTTTGAGGAACCTGCCCGTGCGTCTTCGGCTGAGACTGCTCTCCTCAATCTATCTCAAGGAACATCCTCCGTTGGTGATTACGCCATCCAGTTCCGCACCCTGGCTGCAGAACTAAACTGGAATGAGGCCGCCCTAATTCCCACCTTTAAAAAGGGCCTGTCCAGTCAAGTGAAAGATGTGCTCGCTGCCCAAGACCTTCCTACCTCCTTGAACGAACTCATTCTACTGGCTACCAGAGTCTACACCAGGTTTTCCGAGAGAGAGGAGGAGGTCCGGCAAGAACGGCGTTTGAGTCTGCCCCATCGCCATCCCCTGCTGGCATCGGTGTTCCAGAATCCCCTTGCTCCTACGCCCCAGTCGTCTCCAGAAGTTCCTATGCAGGTGGAACGAGCTCGTCTGACGACTGAGGAGAGGGCCCGTCGACTGGAGCTGAATCTCTGCCTCTATTGCGGTGGCGCTGATCACTATCGGCAGAGATGTCCCCAACATCCTCAGCGTCCGGGAAATGCTCGCACCTAGGTCCGGTGGGAGAGGCCTCCCTAGGTGTGAATGCCACCTCTCCAAGGTTGACTATGCCAGTCTCCATCCAGACACCCTCAGGGCAAGTTCTTCAGACTACTGCCCTCATCGACTTTGGCGCTGCTGGCAGTTTCATTTCTGCTTCGTTGGTCCAAAGATGGCGACTACCCGTGATCCAGCTGTCCCACCCCGGTCTATCTCTTTGGTCACTGGCGAGATTCTGAACGAAGCTGTGCACTGCCAGACTGCACCTCTAGTCCTCCAGGTGGGCGCCTTACATCAGGAGAGGATCTCCTTCTACGTCTTGCGCCATTCCTCTTCCAACATCCTGCTGGGTCTCCCTTGGCTGCAATTACATACCCCTAAGCTGGACTGGAGAACTGGGGAGGTTCTCAGCTGGGGTCAGGACTGTCCAAATCGATGTCTGAGGTCTCCTCAACCCAAGTGCTCTACGAGGTCACCTGCTTACGCCAAGCCTCTATCCGGACTACCGGAGGATACCAAGACTCGTTGATGTCTTCTCGGCAAGGAGGCGGACTCTCTACCACCTCATCGGCCCTATGATTGCCCTATAGACCTCCTTCCAGGAACTTCTCCTCCACGTGGTCGAGTATACCCTCTCTCTGTGCCCGAGACTGAAGCGATGTCCTCCTACATCCGGGAGAACTTACAGAAGGACTTCATCTGTAAATCCACGTCTCCCGCTGGTGCTGGATTTTTCTTTGTGCAGAAGAAGGATGGTTCTCTCCGCCCATGCATAGACTACGGGCCAACCATTTGTATGCCAAGCTGGAGAAGTGCGTTTTCCATCAGCGCAGCCTGCCGTTTCTTGGATACATTGTCTCCGACCAGGGCCTACAGATGGATCCAGCCAAGCTCTCAGCTGTTCTCCAGTGGCCACGTCCTGTTGGACTTACAACTATCCAACGTTTCCTTGGATTTGCCAACTACTATCGGCAGTTCATCCCTCACTTCTCTACCCTGGTCGCACTCATAGTGGCTCTCATCAAGAAGAAGGTGGATCCCAGACGTTGGCCTCCAGAGGCCGAACAAGCCTTCAATAGCCTAAAGTCTGCCTTTGCCTCTGCTCCTGCTCTAGTCCGTTCGGATGTCTCCAAGCCATCTTCTCTTGAAGTCGGATGCATCTTCTGTGGGTGCAGGAGCCATCCTCTCGCAAAGGGACACATCAGGTAAGACCAGAACCTGCGGGTTCTTTTCTAAGACTTTCTCCCCTGCCGAGAGGAACTATACGGTTGGAGACCGTGGACTCCTGGCTATTAAGTTGGCACTGGAGGAGTGGCGTCATCTCCTAGAGGGGGCTAGACATCCCGTTAACATCTACACGGACCACAAGAACCTCCTCTACCTCCAATCTGCTCAACGCCTCAATCCCCGGCAGGCCAGGTGGTCCCTCTTCTTCTCACGGTTCAACTTTACTATTCATTTCCATCCAGCCGAGAAGAATATAAAGGCCGATGCATTATCCCGAGCATCCGATGTCATGGGGCAAGAGGAATCCCCTTGTCACATAATACCTCCCGATCGCCTAGTACCAGTTGCCACTTCTACTCTGCAGAGACTTATGTGCGCCCCGCACTCCGAAAACGCATCTTGAAGTGGGGTCATTCCTCTTTGGTGGCTGGGAATCCGGGAGCTCAAAAGACCGGGCAATTGATCTCCTGTCACTACTGGTGGCCCAATCTCCTTCAGGATGTCAAGGACTTTGTGGCTTCCTGCGCAGTCTGTGCCAGGAACAAGTCACCCCGTCAAAGACCTGCCGGCCAACTTTTGCCCTTGCCAGTCCCGGACCGTCCCTGGCACCACATAGGGATGGACTTCATCATGGACCTACCTCCATCCGCGGGCAATACAGTCATTTGGGTGGTGACTGACCGCTTCTCTAAAATGGCTCACTCGTGGCCCTTCCTGGACTACCCTCTGCTCCCCGTCTGGCTCAGTTGTTCTTCCGACACATCTTCTGCCTGCATGGACTTCCTCTTCACATTGTGTCCGACCGAGGCTCTCAATTTGTCTCCAAGTTTTGGCGTGCCCTCTGCTCGCAGCTCCAAGTGAAGTTGGACTTCTCATCTGCCTATCATCTCCAGACCAATGGGCAAGTGGAGAGAGTCAATCAGATCCTGGGTAACTACCTACGTCATTTTGTTTCCAGCCGCCAAGACAACTGGCCCGAGCTACTTCCATGGGCAGAGTTTTCTTATAACCATCTGGACTCGAGTTCCACAGCAAGTCTCCTTTCTATGTGGTCTACGGGCATCACCCTCGTCCTCCTCTGCCTCTCTCTCCATCATCTGAGGTTCCTGCCATGGAGGAATTGATCTCTGACCTTCAGTCGATCTGGGAACAGACTCGACAGTCCTTACTTAAAGCCTCTGAACGCTATGAAGGACCAGGCAGATAAGAAGAGGAGACCTGCCACAAACTTTCTCCAGGTGACAAAGTTTGGCTCTCGGCCAAGTATGTCCGTCTCAAGATTCCCAGCTACAAGTTGGGTCTTCGATTTCTTGGTCCTTTCTTAGTGCTAAACGCAGTATCCCAGTCACCTACAAACTCCATCTACCCCCTACTATGCGAATCCCGAACTCCTTCCATGTCTCCCTCTTGAAGCCAGTGGTCCTCAACCGATTCTCCAGTAAAGCTTCGTCCTCCACTCCACAAGCCGTCTCTGACGACGTATACATTATGAAGACATCCTAGCGATGAAAACTGTCAGAGGAAGACGTTTCTTCCTAGTGGACTGGAGAGGTTTTGGTCCTGAGGAGAGATCCTGGGAACCCGAATCTAATATCCTGGATCGGGATCTCATCAAGGAATTCTTGCAGACCAGAAAGAGGGGGAGGCCAAAGGGGGGGGGGGGGACCGCCGCCGCACCCTCTCCTCCCACTTCTGCAGCAGCCGGTGTCCATATGCAGGGACCCTTCGCTGCTGTTGGCTTCGGCCCCGGGGGCGCCTCACCTCACCGCGCTCCTGCCGTTGCTGCGCCGGCTGTCTCATTTAAAGGGGCATTGCGCTCCTAATTGGCTGAATGTCAATCACTCCCCCATAAGTTCCAGCCCTGCCCCCTTCCAGGTGTTGGAGCCTTTACATGCTTCCCATAGCGTTTGGCCCCAGCTCCCTGTTGTTCCTGATTCCTGTCCGCTACCTGGTCCCTAGTCCTTGTTCCTGATTCCTGTCCGCTACCTGGTCCCACAGTCCTTGTTCCTGGTTCCCTGCTCCTCTGTCACACTATCGCTCCTGGGTCAGCCTGTCACCTGCGGCTACAGCCTACAGAACCTCTGCCAGCATCATCTCCTGCCTACTGCTCCTGCCTCGCCTCGCCTGCTGTCACTAGCAACCAACCAGGGGTAGCGACCTGGGGGTCGCCTGCCGCAGCAACCCATCCCGCCTTGCGGCGGGCTCTGGTGAAAGTCAGCGGCCCCTTAGACTCGCTCCCTGGTGCGGTTTTGTGCATCGCTAGTGTCGGCCCAGTGGATCCACTACTCCAGGCGTTACACCGCCATACTGTGACTGGATAACACTGCCATACCAGACCTGACCAATACCGACACACTGTGGCTGGATAACACCGCCATACCAGACCTGACCAATACTCCATACTGTGACTGGATACACTGCCATACCAGAACCTGACCATACCGCCATACTGTGACGGATAACACTGCCATACCAGACCTGACCTATACCACCATACTGTGACTGGATAACACTGCCACAGCACCTCCACCAACTCTATACTACAGGTATAGCGGAAACCCCAAACTATACACAACAGGTATACAGGACCCCGAACTATATACTTCAGGTATACAAGACCTCCACCAAACTCTATACTACAGGTATACAGCCACCTCGACCAACTCTATACTACAGGTATACAGGACCCTCTATACACACTGACACTTTATACCCGGGCAGCGCCGGGTACATTTTCTAGTCAGTACATATTTTTAAGCTTTACCCTGTATAGTTTAAGACAACAAAACTGTTTAAATGTAGGTAAACATAATATCCCATAGAAAATACTCCCAACAAAACTAGTTCACTGTATTATGTCTAGTCTATGTAGTATACTATTGTATTATTTTCTCTCGCAAATGGCAAAATGGCAAGTGACCAAAATATGACACCTTTCTTATAAAGGCTATGTTCACACAACGTCTTTTGAGCTCCATTTAAAAAGACGTCTGTTATTTGAGTCTAAAATAATGGACGCCATTTAGCGTCCTAGCCTTTCCTTAGTACAATTACTGGTGTTTGTACATGATTTTAGTTTGGGTTTACTAATTGGCCTTTGGGTCTGGCTTTATTGAAAAGCCCATTGAATTTAATAGTAAAAACGGAGAAGAAAGACGGTGGAAAAAGAAAATCTGTGTGAGCAACTAATGAAAATGTCCGCTGTTGCAAAGACGTCCGAAAATAATGATCATGTTCATTATTTTGACATCCGTGGTAAAAATGTTCATTATTCAATGCATTGTGTGCATTGGACGTCTGTCTTCCCATTGACTTCAATGCATTGCCACTGCAGTCAGTTAACTGCCTTTTTTGTAAATTTCAAAATAGGGCGCTTTTTCTTTATTTTTGATGTTGTGTTAACATGGCCCAATATCTGTAAGAAAAAAACAAAACAAAACAAAACATGGGATGGTAGAAATAAATAACAAATGCCATGCAATAAAACACTATGTTTTGGCACACTCAGTGTTTAATATGCATCCATACTTGCTTTATGTGCTCCAATAAATATCCACATGTGTGTGGTATTATCAGATCCTTAGCATGTTTATAAGCAACTCTGTACCCACATCTGACCCCCCCCCCAAACCACTTGTACCTTCAGATAGCTGCTTTTACTCCAAAATCTGTCCTGGGGTCCGTTCGGCAGGGGATGCAGTTATTGTGCTAAAAAAACAACTTTTAAACTGGCAGCTACGTGCCCTATGGGAGTATCTGTGCCCTAACTTTGCACCACCCTCCATCCTTCCACCCCACCCTTATCATTAGGAATGCCACTGGAACATTTCTCCATGCTAAAAAATTGCACAGCTGCTTAACGATCCAGCCCATGTGCCATGTTCTCACAGCTGACGAATAGGAGGCAATCTGCCTGGAGCATTCCTAATGATGAGGAGGACGGGGAGGAGGGACAGAGAGGGTGTTGCCAGCCTAATGCATACACAATCTAGGCCACTCCCGTAGGCATGGGGCTGCCAGTTTAAAGTTGTTCGTTAGCACAATAACTGCATCACCTGCCAAACGGACCACAGGGTAGATCTTGAATTAAAAGCAGCCATCTGAAGTACAAGTGGTTTGGTGGGGGGGGGGGAAGATTGTGGGTAAAGAGTCGCTTAAAGTAATAGGATTCGTATATTTGCTATGTTATGATTTGGGGATTTGTATTGCAGTTCCAGCATTGTTTGGTCATTATATTATTGTAATATAATCTAAAATCAAATGACAATCTACAATATTCATTAATTGTAAAGATGGGGTTTTATTCTGCATGACATACGCATAGTACATGGTAAAACTGAAAATGCTATGCCAAACCAGAAACATATTTATATAAATATGTTTTTTAATTTATAGCTTTGTCACATCACACTAATGGGTTTACTGTTTTGGAAACCAGATGCCTCTTGTACAATGAATATTACAGTAGTTCAGTTGATAATGCCCTTTCTTCAATCTGGAAAAATGCCTGGTAAGATGGTTACCCTGTTGTTTTTGGCATTTTTCCAAAATTTTGTACGTTATATCTTGCCATTTCAAAGGAAATTTTTAAACCGTTACAATAAGAGTTTATTTTGAAAATAAATATAACACATGCAGTTTTACATTGGGGGTACAACTTCAAAGTTAAGTTTAGTTTACTTTTTATATAGTGTAAGTATTTTTTATATCATTTTAATTTTCATTGGAATTCATCTGAATTGGACATAACTTTTTAAATTATGTTTTCTAAATAGTAGCTGAAAAGAGAGGTTGATAAAAGACAATAACATTCAGGCTTTAGCAATTTATGAGTTAGAATGGAAGTATCCTCTGAGGTTCATCCTTTATCTCACTCCTGGATGTGGAAGCTGGACTTAGCTAAAAGGTGCCAGGTCACTTTTCGACAGGTTGGATTAGCATCTGATCGAGCATAGCCCTTACCCCTTGATGTCATACACTGGTGCAAGCCATCAGGGGTCAGGGCAAAGACAAGTAGGTACCAGGTGCTTAGGTCATGGGTGGCATCAGGCCAGAATGATAAGGAAAAGACAGAAGGGTTGTGGAGGCAGCATAGATTCAGGGTCAAAAGTGGTCTGAGTGTCTGAACAGGAGAAGGAATTGGTAAATAATGGAAGGCAGGGCACGTTCTACAAAGGGTCAAGGGGGTCTGCCACATGCCAAACACAGGATCAATTCAGCTTTACATAATACCTTAGTCTAAGGTATCATCTAACAAGGTATGATTATCATTTATTAAGGCTGAGATACATGATAATCAACCTTTGTTAGATGATACCTGTG
>NW_027209121.1:0-33559 GCF_027789765.1 Dendropsophus ebraccatus
TGTCAACTGTACCAGGCTAAAGCCTGTAAGCCCCGCCCCCACCCAATGGACGTGGCCAATCATACCAGGCTTAAGCCGGCGAGCCACGCCCCCTGCATCGACCCAATGCTATGTAATTCACTGCAATGCAATTGGTTTTTTGCCCTTAGTGGGAGTTGAACCCAGGACCCCAGCGCTGCAAGGCTACTGTGCTAACCACTGAGCCACCGTGCTGCCTCTACTCCAAAGCAATTTAAATGAGGGCATGTTTAAAAAACAAGTGGCGGTGCTATGTCATGAAAAGTAGCAGCCGCTTCAGCGCCAAAGGAAATGATGGGTTGCGTCTGCTGAAAAGGTGACAGTAAGCATTGCATGTTGCCATAGTTGCACACTGTACCTGGCATGACGCGGTAAGCCCCGCCCCCATGGCGGTAAGCCCCGCCCCCGGCACCGACGCTACGCAATGCACTGTATGTTGCCGACTGTACAGGGCTTAAGCCGGTAAGCCCCGCCCCATCGCGGTAAGCCCCGACCCCGGCGCCGACGCTATGCAATGCACTGCATGTTTCCATCTGTACCGGGCTTAAGCCGGTAAGCCCCGCCCCATCGCGGTAAGCCCCGCCCCCCGGCACCGACGCTACGCAATGCACTGCAAGTTGCCGACTGTACCGGGCTTAAGCCGGTAAGCCCCGCCCCCATCCCGGTAAGCCCCGCCCCCGGCGCCGACGCTATGCAATGCACTGCAAGTTGCCGACTGTACCGGGCTTAAGCCGGTAAGCCCCGCCCCATCGCGGTAAGCCCCGCCCCCCCGGCACCGACGCTACGCAACGCACTGCAAGTTGCCGACTGTACCGGGCTTAAGCCGGTAAGCCCCGCCCCCATCGCGGTAAGCCCCGCCCCCGGCGCCGACGCTACGCAACGCACTGCAAGTTGCCGACTGTACCGGGCTTAAGCCGGTAAGCCCCGCCCCATCGCGGTAAGCCCCGCCCCCCGGCACCAAAGCTACGCAATGCACTGCAAGTTGCCGACTGTACCGGGCTTAAGCCGGTAAGCCCCGCCCCATCGCGGTAAGCCCCGCCCCCCCGGCACCGACGCTACGCAACGCACTGCAAGTTGCCGACTGTACCGGGCTTAAGCCGGTAAGCCCCGCCCCCATCGCGGTAAGCCCCGCCCCCGGCACCGACGCTACGCAATGCACTGCAAGTTGCCGACTGTACCGGCTTAAGCCGGTAAGCCACGCCCCCAGCGCGCGGGCATGTTCAATAAACAAATGGCGGTGCTATGCCATGAGAAGTAACAGCGGCCCCAGCGCAAAAGGTAACGAAGTGTTGCGTCTGCTGAAGAGGTGGCAGTAAGCATTGCGTGTTGTCAACTGTACCAGGCTAAAGCCTGTAAGCCCCGCCCCCACCCAATGGACGTGGCCAATCATACCAGGCTTAAGCCGGCGAGCCACGCCCCCTGCGTCGACCCAATGCTATGTAATTCACTGCAATGCAATTGGTTTTTTGCCCTTAGTGGGAGTTGAACCCAGGACCCCAGCGCTGCAAGGCTACTGTGCTAACCACTGAGCCACCGTGCTGCCTCTACTCCAAAGCAATTTAAATGAGGGCATGTTTAAAAAACAAGTGGCGGTGCTATGTCATGAAAAGTAGCAGCCGCTTCAGCGCCAAAGGAAATGATGGGTTGCGTCTGCTGAAAAGGTGACAGTAAGCATTGCATGTTGCCATAGTTGCACACTGTACCTGGCATGACGCGGTAAGCCCCGCCCCCATGGCGGTAAGCCCGCCCCGGCACCGACGCTACGCAATGCACTGTATGTTGCCGACTGTACAGGGCTTAAGCCGGTAAGCCCCGCCCCATCGCGGTAAGCCCCGCCCCCGGCGCCGACGCTATGCAATGCACTGCATGTTTCCATCTGTACCGGGCTTAAGCCGGTAAGCCCCGCCCCATCGCGGTAAGCCCCGCCCCCCGGCACCGACGCTACGCAATGCACTGCAAGTTGCCGACTGTACCGGGCTTAAGCCGGTAAGCCCCGCCCCCATCCCGGTAAGCCCCGCCCCCGGCGCCGACGCTATGCAATGCACTGCAAGTTGCCGACTGTACCGGGCTTAAGCCGGTAAGCCCCGCCCCCATCGCGCGGGCATGTTCAATAAAACAAATGGCGGTGCTATGCCATGAGAAGTAACAGCGGCCCCAGCGCAAAAGGTAACGAAGTGTTGCGTCTGCTGAAGAGGTGGCAGTAAGCATTGCGTGTTGTCAACTGTACCAGGCTAAAGCCAGTAAGCCCCGCCCCCACCCAATGGACGTGGTCAATCATACCAGGCTTAAGCCGGCGAGCCACGCCCCCTGCGCCGACCCAATGCTATGTAATTCACTGCAATGCAATTGGATTTTTGCCCTTAGTGGGAGTTGAACCCAGGACCCCAGCGCTGCAAGGCTACTGTGCTAACCACTGAGCCACCGTGCTGCCTCTACTCCAAAGCAATTTAAATGAGGGCATGTTTGAAAAACAAGTGGCGGTGCTATGTCATGAAAAGTAGCAGCCGCTTCAGCGCCAAAGGAAATGATGGGTTGCGTCTGCTGAAAAGGTGACAGTAAGCATTGCATGTTGCCATAGTTGCACACTGTACCTGGCATGACGCGGTAAGCCCCGCCCCCATGGCGGTAAGCCCCGCCCCCGGCACCGACGCTACGCAATGCACTGTATGTTGCCGACTGTACAGGGCTTAAGCCGGTAAGCCCCGCCCCATCGCGGTAAGCCCCGACCCCGGCGCCGACGCTATGCAATGCACTGCATGTTTCCATCTGTACCGGGCTTAAGCCGGTAAGCCCCGCCCCATCGCGGTAAGCCCCGCCCCCCGGCACCGACGCTACGCAATGCACTGCAAGTTGCCGACTGTACCGGGCTTAAGCCGGTAAGCCCCGCCCCCATCCCGGTAAGCTCCGCCCCCGGCGCCGACGCTATGCAATGCACTGCAAGTTGCCGACTGTACCGGGCTTAAGCCGGTAAGCCCCGCCCCATCGCGGTAAGCCCCGCCCCCCGGCACCGACGCTACGCAACGCACTGCAAGTTGCCGACTGTACCGGGCTTAAGCCGGTAAGCCCCGCCCCCATCGCGGTAAGCCCCGCCCCCGGCGCCGACGCTATGCAATGCACTGCAAGTTGCCGACTGTACCGGGCTTAAGCCGGTAAGCCCCGCCCCCATCGCGGTAAGCCCCGCCCCCGGCACCGACGCTACGCAACGCACTGCAAGTTGCCGACTGTACCGGGCTTAAGCCGGTAAGCCCCGCCCCCATCGCGGTAAGCCCCGCCCCCGGCACCGACGCTACGCAATGCACTGCAAGTTGCCGACTGTACCGGGCTTAAGCCGGTAAGCCACGCCCCCATCGCGCGGGCATGTTCAATAAAACAAATGGCGGTGCTATGCCATGAGAAGTAACAGCGGCCCCAGCGCAAAAGGTAACGAAGTGTTGCGTCTGCTGAAGAGGTGGCAGTAAGCATTGCGTGTTGTCAACTGTACCAGGCTAAAGCCTGTAAGCCCCGCCCCCACCCAATGGACGTGGCCAATCATACCAGGCTTAAGCCGGCGAGCCACGCCCCCTGCGTCGACCCAATGCTATGTAATTCACTGCAATGCAATTGGTTTTTTGCCCTTAGTGGGAGTTGAACCCAGGACCCCAGCGCTGCAAGGCTACTGTGCTAACCACTGAGCCACCGTGCTGCCTCTACTCCAAAGCAATTTAAATGAGGGCATGTTTAAAAAACAAGTGGCGGTGCTATGTCATGAAAAGTAGCAGCCGCTTCAGCGCCAAAGGAAATGATGGGTTGCGTCTGCTGAAAAGGTGACAGTAAGCATTGCATGTTGCCATAGTTGCACACTGTACCTGGCATGACGCGGTAAGCCCCGCCCCCATGGCGGTAAGCCCCGCCCCGGCACCGACGCTACGCAATGCACTGTAAGTTGCCGACTGTACCGGGCTTAAGCCGGTAAGCCCCGCCCCCATCGCGGTAAGCCCCGCCCCCGGCACCGACGCTACGCAACGCACTGCATGTTGCCGACTGTACCGGGCTTAAGCCGGTAAGCCCCGCCCCCATCGCGGTAAGCCCCGCCCCCGGCACCGACGCTACGCAATGCACTGCAAGTTGCCGACTGTACCGGGCTTAAGCCGGTAAGCCACGCCCCCATCGCACGGGCATGTTCAATAAAACAAATGGCGGTGCTATGCCATGAGAAGTAACAGCGGCCCCAGCGCAAAAGGTAACGAAGTGTTGCGTCTGCTGAAGAGGTGGCAGTAAGCATTGCGTGTTGTCAACTGTACCAGGCTAAAGCCTGTAAGCCCCGCCCCCACCCAATGGACGTGGCCAATCATACCAGGCTTAAGCCGGCGAGCCACGCCCCCTGCGTCGACCCAATGCTATGTAATTCACTGCAATGCAATTGGTTTTTTGCCCTTAGTGGGAGTTGAACCCAGGACCCCAGCGCTGCAAGGCTACTGTGCTAACCACTGAGCCACCGTGCTGCCTCTACTCCAAAGCAATTTAAATGAGGGCATGTTTAAAAAACAAGTGGCGGTGCTATGTCATGAAAAGTAGCAGCCGCTTCAGCGCCAAAGGAAATGATGGGTTGCGTCTGCTGAAAAGGTGACAGTAAGCATTGCATGTTGCCATAGTTGCACACTGTACCTGGCATGACGCGGTAAGCCCCGCCCCCATGGCGGTAAGCCCCGCCCCGGCACCGACGCTACGCAATGCACTGTATGTTGCCGACTGTACAGGGCTTAAGCCGGTAAGCCCCGCCCCATCGCGGTAAGCCCCGCCCCCGGCGCCGACGCTATGCAATGCACTGCAAGTTGCCGACTGTACCGGGCTTAAGCCGGTAAGCCCCGCCCCATCGCGGTAAGCCCCGCCCCCCGGCACCGACGCTACGCAACGCACTGCAAGTTGCCGACTGTACCGGGCTTAAGCCGGTAAGCCCCGCCCCCATCGCGGTAAGCCCCGCCCCCGGCGCCGACGCTATGCAATGCACTGCAAGTTGCCGACTGTACCGGGCTTAAGCCGGTAAGCCCCGCCCCCATCGCGGTAAGCCCCGCCCCCGGCACCGACGCTACGCAACGCACTGCAAGTTGCCGACTGTACCGGGCTTAAGCCGGTAAGCCCCGCCCCCATCGCGGTAAGCCCCGCCCCCGGCACCGACGCTACGCAATGCACTGCAAGTTGCCGACTGTACCGGGCTTAAGCCGGTAAGCCACGCCCCCATCGCGCGGGCATGTTCAATAAAACAAATGGCGGTGCTATGCCATGAGAAGTAACAGCGGCCCCAGCGCAAAAGGTAACGAAGTGTTGCGTCTGCTGAAGAGGTGGCAGTAAGCATTGCGTGTTGTCAACTGTACCAGGCTAAAGCCTGTAAGCCCCGCCCCCACCCAATGGACGTGGCCAATCATACCAGGCTTAAGCCGGTGAGCCACGCCCCCTGCATCGACCCAATGCTATGTAATTCACTGCAATGCAATTGGTTTTTTGCCCTTAGTGGGAGTTGAACCCAGGACCCCAGCGCTGCAAGGCTACTGTGCTAACCACTGAGCCACCGTGCTGCCTCTACTCCAAAGCAATTTAAATGAGGGCATGTTTAAAAAACAAGTGGCGGTGCTATGTCATGAAAAGTAGCAGCCGCTTCAGCGCCAAAGGAAATGATGGGTTGCGTCTGCTGAAAAGGTGACAGTAAGCATTGCATGTTGCCATAGTTGCACACTGTACCTGGCATGACGCGGTAAGCCCCGCCCCCATGGCGGTAAGCCCCGCCCCGGCACCGACGCTACGCAATGCACTGTATGTTGCCGACTGTACCGGGCTTAAGCCGGTAAGCCCCGCCCCATCGCGGTAAGCCCCGACCCCGGCGCCGACGCTATGCAATGCACTGCATGTTTCCATCTGTACCGGGCTTAAGCCGGTAAGCCCCGCCCCATCGCGGTAAGCCCCGCCCCCCGGCACCGACGCTACGCAATGCACTGCAAGTTGCCGACTGTACCGGGCTTAAGCCGGTAAGCCCCGCCCCCATCCCGGTAAGCCCCGCCCCCGGCGCCGACGCTATGCAATGCACTGCAAGTTGCCGACTTTACCGGGCTTAAGCCGGTAAGCCCCGCCCCATCGCGGTAAGCCCCGCCCCCCGGCACCGACGCTACGCAACGCACTGCAAGTTGCCGACTGTACCGGGCTTAAGCCGGTAAGCCCCGCCCCCATCGCGGTAAGCCCCGCCCCCGGCGCCGACGCTATGCAATGCACTGCAAGTTGCCGACTGTACCGGGCTTAAGCCGGTAAGCCCCGCCCCCATCGCGGTAAGCCCCGCCCCCGGCACCGACGCTACGCAACGCACTGCAAGTTGCCGACTGTACCGGGCTTAAGCCGGTAAGCCCCGCCCCCATCGCGGTAAGCCCCGCCCCCGGCACCGACGCTACGCAATGCACTGCAAGTTGCCGACTGTACCGGGCTTAAGCCGGTAAGCCACGCCCCCATCGCGCGGGCATGTTCAATAAAACAAATGGCGGTGCTATGCCATGAGAAGTAACAGCGGCCCCAGCGCAAAAGGTAACGAAGTGTTGCGTCTGCTGAAGAGGTGGCAGTAAGCATTGCGTGTTGTCAACTGTACCAGGCTAAAGCCTGTAAGCCCCGCCCCCACCGAATGGACGTGGCCAATCATACCAGGCTTAAGCCGGCGAGCCACGCCCCCTGCGTCGACCCAATGCTATGTAATTCACTGCAATGCAATTGGTTTTTTGCCCTTAGTGGGAGTTGAACCCAGGACCCCAGCGCTGCAAGGCTACTGTGCTAACCACTGAGCCACCGTGCTGCCTCTACTCCAAAGCAATTTAAATGAGGGCATGTTTAAAAAACAAGTGGCGGTGCTATGTCATGAAAAGTAGCAGCCGCTTCAGCGCCAAAGGAAATGATGGGTTGCGTCTGCTGAAAAGGTGACAGTAAGCATTGCATGTTGCCATAGTTGCACACTGTACCTGGCATGACGCGGTAAGCCCCGCCCCCATGGCGGTAAGCCCCGCCCCCGGCACCGACGCTACGCAATGCACTGTATGTTGCCGACTGTACAGGGCTTAAGCCGGTAAGCCCCGCCCCATCGCGGTAAGCCCCGACCCCGGCGCCGACGCTATGCAATGCACTGCATGTTTCCATCTGTACCGGGCTTAAGCCGGTAAGCCCCGCCCCATCGCGGTAAGCCCCGCCCCCCGGCACCGACGCTACGCAATGCACTGCAAGTTGCCGACTGTACCGGGCTTAAGCCGGTAAGCCCCGCCCCCATCCCGGTAAGCCCCGCCCCCGGCGCCGACGCTATGCAATGCACTGCAAGTTGCCGACTGTACCGGGCTTAAGCCGGTAAGCCCCGCCCCATCGCGGGAAGCCCCGCCCCCCGGCACCGACGCTACGCAAAGCACTGCAAGTTGCCGACTGTACCGGGCTTAAGCCGGTAAGCCCCGCCCCCATCGCGGTTAGCCCCGCCCCCCGGCGCCGACGCTATGCAATGCACTGCAAGTTGCCGACTGTACCGGGCTTAAGCCGGTAAGCCCCGCCCCCATCGCGGTAAGCCCCGCCCCCGGCACCGACGCTACGCAACGCACTGCAAGTTGCCGACTGTACCGGGCTTAAGCCGGTAAGCCCAGCTCCCATTGCGGTAAGCCCCGCCCCCGGCACCGACGCTACGCAACGCACTGCAAGTTGCCGACTGTACCGGGCTTAAGCCGGTAAGCCACGCCCCCATCGCGCGGGCATGTTCAATAAAACAAATGGCGGTGCTATGCCATGAGAAGTAACAGCGGCCCCAGCGCAAAAGGTAACGAAGTGTTGCGTCTGCTGAAGAGGTGGCAGTAAGCATTGCGTGTTGTCAACTGTACCAGGCTAAAGCCTGTAAGCCCCGCCCCCACCCAATGGACGTGGCCAATCATACCAGGCTTAAGCCGGCGAGCCACGCCCCCTGCGTCGACCCAATGCTATGTAATTCACTGCAATGCAATTGGTTTTTTGCCCTTAGTGGGAGTTGAACCCAGGACCCCAGCGCTGCAAGGCTACTGTGCTAACCACTGAGCCACCGTGCTGCCTCTACTCCAAAGCAATTTAAATGAGGGCATGTTTAAAAAACAAGTGGCGGTGCTATGTCATGAAAAGTAGCAGCCGCTTCAGCGCCAAAGGAAATGATGGGTTGCGTCTGCTGAAAAGGTGACAGTAAGCATTGCATGTTGCCATAGTTGCACACTGTACCTGGCATGACGCGGTAAGCCCCGCCCCCATGGCGGTAAGCCCCGCCCCGGCACCGACGCTACGCAATGCACTGTATGTTGCCGACTGTACAGGGCTTAAGCCGGTAAGCCCCGCCCCCATCGCGGTAAGCCCCGCCCCCGGCACCGACGCTACGCAACGCACTGCAAGTTGCCGACTGTACCGGGCTTAAGCCGGTAAGCCCCGCCCCCATCGCGGTAAGCCCCGCCCCCGGCACCGACGCTACGCAATGCACTGCAAGTTGCCGACTGTACCGGGCTTAAGCCGGTAAGCCACGCCCCCATCGCACGGGCATGTTCACTAAAACAAATGGCGGTGCTATGCCATGAGAAGTAACAGCGGCCCCAGCGCAAAAGGTAACGAAGTGTTGCGTCTGCTGAAGAGGTGGCAGTAAGCATTGCGTGTTGTCAACTGTACCAGGCTAAAGCCTGTAAGCCCCTACCCCACCCAATGGACGTGGCCAATCATACCAGGCTTAAGCCGGCGAGCCACGCCCCCTGCGTCGACCCAATGCTATGTAATTCACTGCAATGCAATTGGTTTTTTGCCCTTAGTGGGAGTTGAACCCAGGACCCCAGCGCTGCAAGGCTACTGTGCTAACCACTGAGCCACCGTGCTGCCTCTACTCCAAAGCAATTTAAATGAGGGCATGTTTAAAAAACAAGTGGCGGTGCTATGTCATGAAAAGTAGCAGCCGCTTCAGCGCCAAAGGAAATGATGGGTTGCGTCTGCTGAAAAGGTGACAGTAAGCATTGCATGTTGCCATAGTTGCACACTGTACCTGGCATGACGCGGTAAGCCCCGCCCCCATGGCGGTAAGCCCCGCCCCGGCACCGACGCTACGCAATGCACTGTATGTTGCCGACTGTACAGGGCTTAAGCCGGTAAGCCCCGCCCCATCGCGGTAAGCCCCGACGCTACGCAACGCACTGCAAGTTGCCGACTGTAACGGGCTTAAGCCGGTAAGCCCCGCCCCCCGGCACCGACGCTACGCAATGCACGGCAAGTTGCCGACTGGACCGGGCTTAAGCCGGTAAGCCCCGCCCCATCGCGGTAAGCCCCGCCCCCCGGCACCGACGCTACGCAACGCACTGCAAGTTGCCGACTGTACCGGGCTTAAGCCGGTAAGCCCCGCCCCCATCGCGGTAAGCCCCGCCCCCGGCACCGACGCTACGCAATGCACTGCAAGTTGCCGACTGTACCGGGCTTAAGCCGGTAAGCCACGCCCCCATCGCGCGGGCATGTTCAATAAAACAAATGGCGGTGCTATGCCATGAGAAGTAACAGCGGCCCCAGCGCAAAAGGTAACGAAGTGTTGCGTCTGCTGAAGAGGTGGCAGTAAGCATTGCGTGTTGTCAACTGTACCAGGCTAAAGCCAGTAAGCCCCGCCCCCACCCAATGGACGTGGTCAATCATACCAGGCTTAAGCCGGCGAGCCACGCCCCCTGCGCCGACCCAATGCTATGTAATTCACTGCAATGCAATTGGTTTTTTGCCCTTAGTGGGAGTTGAACCCAGGACCCCAGCGCTGCAAGGCTACTGTGCTAACCACTGAGCCACCGTGCTGCCTCTACTCCAAAGCAATTTAAATGAGGGCATGTTTGAAAAACAAGTGGCGGTGCTATGTCATGAAAAGTAGCAGCCGCTTCAGCGCCAAAGGAAATGATGGGTTGCGTCTGCTGAAAAGGTGACAGTAAGCATTGCATGTTGCCATAGTTGCACACTGTACCTGGCATGACGCGGTAAGCCCCGCCCCCATGGCGGTAAGCCCCGCCCCCGGCACCGACGCTACGCAATGCACTGTATGTTGCCGACTGTACAGGGCTTAAGCCGGTAAGCCCCGCCCCATCGCGGTAAGCCCCGACCCCGGCGCCGACGCTATGCAATGCACTGCATGTTTCCATCTGTACCGGGCTTAAGCCGGTAAGCCCCGCCCCATCGCGGTAAGCCCCGCCCCCCGGCACCGACGCTACGCAATGCACTGCAAGTTGCCGACTGTACCGGGCTTAAGCCGGTAAGCCCCGCCCCCATCCCGGTAAGCTCCGCCCCCGGCGCCGACGCTATGCAATGCACTGCAAGTTGCCGACTGTACCGGGCTTAAGCCGGTAAGCCCCGCCCCATCGCGGTAAGCCCCGCCCCCCGGCACCGACGCTACGCAACGCACTGCAAGTTGCCGACTGTACCGGGCTTAAGCCGGTAAGCCCCGCCCCATCGCGGTAAGCCCCGACCCCGGCGCCGACGCTATGCAATGCACTGCATGTTTCCATCTGTACCGGGCTTAAGCCGGTAAGCCCCGCCCCATCGCGGTAAGCCCCGCCCCCCGGCACCGACGCTACGCAATGCACTGCAAGTTGCCGACTGTACCGGGCTTAAGCCGGTAAGCCCCGCCCCCATCCCGGTAAGCCCCGCCCCCGGCGCCGACGCTATGCAATGCACTGCAAGTTGCCGACTGTACCGGGCTTAAGCCGGTAAGCCCCGCCCCATCGCGGTAAGCCCCGCCCCCCGGCACCGACGCTACGCAACGCACTGCAAGTTGCCGACTGTACCGGGCTTAAGCCGGTAAGCCCCGCCCCCATCGCGGTTAGCCCCGCCCCCGGCGCCGACGCTATGCAATGCACTGCAAGTTGCCGACTGTACCGGGCTTAAGCCGGTAAGCCCCGCCCCCATCGCGGTAAGCCCCGCCCCCGGCACCGACGCTACGCAACGCACTGCAAGTTGCCGACTGTACCGGGCTTAAGCCGGTAAGCCCAGCTCCCATTGCGGTAAGCCCCGCCCCCGGCACCGACGCTACGCAATGCACTGCAAGTTGCCGACTGTACCGGGCTTAAGCCGGTAAGCCACGCCCCCATCGCGCGGGCATGTTCAATAAAACAAATGGCGGTGCTATGCCATGAGAAGTAACAGCGGCCCCAGCGCAAAAGGTAACGAAGTGTTGCGTCTGCTGAAGAGGTGGCAGTAAGCATTGCGTGTTGTCAACTGTACCAGGCTAAAGCCTGTAAGCCCCGCCCCCACCCAATGGACGTGGCCAATCATACCAGGCTTAAGCCGGCGAGCCACGCCCCCTGCGTCGACCCAATGCTATGTAATTCACTGCAATGCAATTGGTTTTTTGCCCTTAGTGGGAGTTGAACCCAGGACCCCAGCGCTGCAAGGCTACTGTGCTAACCACTGAGCCACCGTGCTGCCTCTACTCCAAAGCAATTTAAATGAGGGCATGTTTAAAAACAAGTGGCGGTGCTATGTCATGAAAAGTAGCAGCCGCTTCAGCGCCAAAGGAAATGATGGGTTGCGTCTGCTGAAAAGGTGACAGTAAGCATTGCATGTTGCCATAGTTGCACACTGTACCTGGCATGACGCGGTAAGCCCCGCCCCCATGGCGGTAAGCCCCGCCCCGGCACCGACGCTACGCAATGCACTGTATGTTGCCGACTGTACAGGGCTTAAGCCGGTAAGCCCCGCCCCCATCGCGGTAAGCCCCGCCCCCGGCACCGACGCTACGCAACGCACTGCAAGTTGCCGACTGTACCGGGCTTAAGCCGGTAAGCCCCGCCCCCCATCGCGGTAAGCCCCGCCCCCGGCACCGACGCTACGCAATGCACTGCAAGTTGCCGACTGTACCGGGCTTAAGCCGGTAAGCCACGCCCCCATCGCACGGGCATGTTCACTAAAACAAATGGCGGTGCTATGCCATGAGAAGTAACAGCGGCCCCAGCGCAAAAGGTAACGAAGTGTTGCGTCTGCTGAAGAGGTGGCAGTAAGCATTGCGTGTTGTCAACTGTACCAGGCTAAAGCCTGTAAGCCCCTCCCCCACCCAATGGACGTGGCCAATCATACCAGGCTTAAGCCGGCGAGCCACGCCCCCTGCGTCGACCCAATGCTATGTAATTCACTGCAATGCAATTGGTTTTTTTGCCCTTAGTGGGAGTTGAACCCAGGACCCCAGCGCTGCAAGGCTACTGTGCTAACCACTGAGCCACCGTGCTGCCTCTACTCCAAAGCAATTTAAATGAGGGCATGTTTAAAAAACAAGTGGCGGTGCTATGTCATGAAAAGTAGCAGCCGCTTCAGCGCCAAAGGAAATGATGGGTTGCGTCTGCTGAAAAGGTGACAGTAAGCATTGCATGTTGCCATAGTTGCACACTGTACCTGGCATGACGCGGTAAGCCCCGCCCCCATGGCGGTAAGCCCCGCCCCGGCACCGACGCTACGCAATGCACTGTATGTTGCCGACTGTACAGGGCTTAAGCCGGTAAGCCCCGCCCCATCGCGGTAAGCCCCGACGCTACGCAACGCACTGCAAGTTGCCGACTGTAACGGGCTTAAGCCGGTAAGCCCCGCCCCCCGGCACCGACGCTACGCAATGCACTGCAAGTTGCCGACTGTACCGGGCTTAAGCCGGTAAGCCCCGCCCCATCGCGGTAAGCCCCGCCCCCCGGCACCGACGCTACGCAACGCACTGCAAGTTGCCGACTGTACCGGGCTTAAGCCGGTAAGCCCCGCCCCCATCGCGGTGAGCCCCGCCCCCGGCACCGACGCTACGCAATGCACTGCAAGTTGCCGACTGTACCGGGCTTAAGCCGGTAAGCCACGCCCCCATCGCGCGGGCATGTTCAATAAAACAAATGGCGGTGCTATGCCATGAGAAGTAACAGCGGCCCCAGCGCAAAAGGTAACGAAGTGTTGCGTCTGCTGAAGAGGTGGCAGTAAGCATTGCGTGTTGTCAACTGTACCAGGCTAAAGCCAGTAAGCCCCGCCCCCACCCAATGGACGTGGTCAATCATACCAGGCTTAAGCCGGCGAGCCACGCCCCCTGCGCCGACCCAATGCTATGTAATTCACTGCAATGCAATTGGTTTTTTGCCCTTAGTGGGAGTTGAACCCAGGACCCCAGCGCTGCAAGGCTACTGTGCTAACCACTGAGCCACCGTGCTGCCTCTACTCCAAAGCAATTTAAATGAGGGCATGTTTGAAAAACAAGTGGCGGTGCTATGTCATGAAAAGTAGCAGCCGCTTCAGCGCCAAAGGAAATGATGGGTTGCGTCTGCTGAAAAGGTGACAGTAAGCATTGCATGTTGCCATAGTTGCACACTGTACCTGGCATGACGCGGTAAGCCCCGCCCCCATGGCGGTAAGCCCCGCCCCCGGCCCCGACGCTACGCAATGCACTGTATGTTGCCGACTGTACAGGGCTTAAGCCGGTAAGCCCCGCCCCATCGCGGTAAGCCCCGACCCCGGCGCCGACGCTATGCAATGCACTGCATGTTTCCATCTGTACCGGGCTTAAGCCGGTAAGCCCCGCCCCATCGCGGTAAGCCCCGCCCCCCGGCACCGACGCTACGCAATGCACTGCAAGTTGCCGACTGTACCGGGCTTAAGCCGGTAAGCCCCGCCCCCATCCCGGTAAGCTCCGCCCCCGGCGCCGACGCTATGCAATGCACTGCAAGTTGCCGACTGTACCGGGCTTAAGCCGGTAAGCCCCGCCCCATCGCGGTAATCCCCGCCCCCCGGCACCGACGCTACGCAACGCACTGCAAGTTGCCGACTGTACCGGGCTTAAGCCGGTAAGCCCCGCCCCCATCGCGGTAAGCCCCGCCCCCGGCGCCGACGCTATGCAATGCACTGCAAGTTGCCGACTGTACCGGGCTTAAGCCGGTAAGCCCCGCCCCCATCGCGGTAAGCCCCGCCCCCGGCACCGACGCGACGCAACGCACTGCAAGTTGCCGACTGTACCGGGCTTAAGCCGGTAAGCCCCGCCCCCATCGCGGTAAGCCCCGCCCCCGGCACCGACGCTACGCAATGCACTGCAAGTTGCCGACTGTACCGGGCTTAAGCCGGTAAGCCACGCCCCCATCGCGCGGGCATGTTCAATAAAACAAATGGCGGTGCTATGCCATGAGAAGTAACAGCGGCCCCAGCGCAAAAGGTAACGAAGTGTTGCGTCTGCTGAAGAGGTGGCAGTAAGCATTGCGTGTTGTCAACTGTACCAGGCTAAAGCCTGTAAGCCCCGCCCCCACCCAATGGACGTGGCCAATCATACCAGGCTTAAGCCGGCGAGCCACGCCCCCTGCGTCGACCCAATGCTATGTAATTCACTGCAATGCAATTGGTTTTTTGCCCTTAGTGGGAGTTGAACCCAGGACCCCAGCGCTGCAAGGCTACTGTGCTAACCACTGAGCCACCGTGCTGCCTCTACTCCAAAGCAATTTAAATGAGGGCATGTTTAAAAAACAAGTGGCGGTGCTATGTCATGAAAAGTAGCAGCCGCTTCAGCGCCAAAGGAAATGATGGGTTGCGTCTGCTGAAAAGGTGACAGTAAGCATTGCATGTAGCCATAGTTGCACACTGTACCTGGCATGACGCGGTAAGCCCCGCCCCCATGGCGGTAAGCCCCGCCCCGGCACCGACGCTACGCAATGCACTGTATGTTGCCGACTGTACAGGGCTTAAGCCGGTAAGCCCCGCCCCCATCGCGGTAAGCCCCGCCCCCGGCACCGACGCTACGCAACGCACTGCAAGTTGCCGACTGTACCGGGCTTAAGCCGGTAAGCCCCGCCCCCATCGCGGTAAGCCCCGCCCCCGGCACCGACGCTACGCAATGCACTGCAAGTTGCCGACTGTACCGGGCTTAAGCCGGTAAGCCACGCCCCCATCGCACGGGCATGTTCAATAAAACAAATGGCGGTGCTATGCCATGAGAAGTAACAGCGGCCCCAGCGCAAAAGGTAACGAAGTGTTGCGTCTGCTGAAGAGGTGGCAGTAAGCATTGCGTGTTGTCAACTGTACCAGGCTAAAGCCTGTAAGCCCCTCCCCCACCCAATGGACGTGGCCAATCATACCAGGCTTAAGCCGGCGAGCCACGCCCCCTGCGTCGACCCAATGCTATGTAATTCACTGCAATGCAATTGGTTTTTTGCCCTTAGTGGGAGTTGAACCCAGGACCCCAGCGCTGCAAGGCTACTGTGCTAACCACTGAGCCACCGTGCTGCCTCTACTCCAAAGCAATTTAAATGAGGGCATGTTTAAAAAACAAGTGGCGGTGCTATGTCATGAAAAGTAGCAGCCGCTTCAGCGCCAAAGGAAATGATGGGTTGCGTCTGCTGAAAAGGTGACAGTAAGCATTGCATGTTGCCATAGTTGCACACTGTACCTGGCATGACGCGGTAAGCCCCGCCCCCATGGCGGTAAGCCCCGCCCCGGCACCGACGCTACGCAATGCACTGTATGTTGCCGACTGTACAGGGCTTAAGCCGGTAAGCCCCGCCCCATCGCGGTAAGCCCCGACGCTACGCAACGCACTGCAAGTTGCCGACTGTAACGGGCTTAAGCCGGTAAGCCCCGCCCCCCGGCACCGACGCTACGCAATGCACTGCAAGTTGCCGACTGTACCGGGCTTAAGCCGGTAAGCCCCGCCCCATCGCGGTAAGCCCCGCCCCCCGGCACCGACGCTACGCAACGCACTGCAAGTTGCCGACTGTACCGGGCTTAAGCCGGTAAGCCCCGCCCCCATCGCGGTAAGCCCCGCCCCCGGCACCGACGCTACGCAATGCACTGCAAGTTGCCGACTGTACCGGGCTTAAGCCGGTAAGCCACGCCCCCATCGCGCGGGCATGTTCAATAAAACAAATGGCGGTGCTATGCCATGAGAAGTAACAGCGGCCCCAGCGCAAAAGGTAACGAAGTGTTGCGTCTGCTGAAGAGGTGGCAGTAAGCATTGCGTGTTGTCAACTGTACCAGGCTAAAGCCAGTAAGCCCCGCCCCCACCCAATGGACGTGGTCAATCATACCAGGCTTAAGCCGGCGAGCCACGCCCCCTGCGCCGACCCAATGCTATGTAATTCACTGCAATGCAATTGGTTTTTTGCCCTTAGTGGGAGTTGAACCCAGGACCCCAGCGCTGCAAGGCTACTGTGCTAACCACTGAGCCACCGTGCTGCCTCTACTCCAAAGCAATTTAAATGAGGGCATGTTTGAAAAACAAGTGGCGGTGCTATGTCATGAAAAGTAGCAGCCGCTTCAGCGCCAAAGGAAATGATGGGTTGCGTCTGCTGAAAAGGTGACAGTAAGCATTGCATGTTGCCATAGTTGCACACTGTACCTGGCATGACGCGGTAAGCCCCGCCCCCATGGCGGTAAGCCCCGCCCCCGGCACCGACGCTACGCAATGCACTGTATGTTGCCGACTGTACAGGGCTTAAGCCGGTAAGCCCCGCCCCATCGCGGTAAGCCCCGACCCCGGCGCCGACGCTATGCAATGCACTGCATGTTTCCATCTGTACCGGGCTTAAGCCGGTAAGCCCCGCCCCATCGCGGTAAGCCCCGCCCCCCGGCACCGACGCTACGCAATGCACTGCAAGTTGCCGACTGTACCGGGCTTAAGCCGGTAAGCCCCGCCCCCATCCCGGTAAGCTCCGCCCCCGGCGCCGACGCTATGCAATGCACTGCAAGTTGCCGACTGTACCGGGCTTAAGCCGGTAAGCCCCGCCCCATCGCGGTAAGCCCCGCCCCCCGGCACCGACGCTACGCAACGCACTGCAAGTTGCCGACTGTACCGGGCTTAAGCCGGTAAGCCCCGCCCCCATCGCGGTAAGCCCCGCCCCCGGCGCCGACGCTATGCAATGCACTGCAAGTTGCCGACTGTACCGGGCTTAAGCCGGTAAGCCCCGCCCCCATCGCGGTAAGCCCCGCCCCCGGCACCGACGCTACGCAACGCACTGCAAGTTGCCGACTGTACCGGGCTTAAGCCGGTAAGCCCCGCCCCCATCGCGGTAAGCCCCGCCCCCGGCACCGACGCTACGCAATGCACTGCAAGTTGCCGACTGTACCGGGCTTAAGCCGGTAAGCCACGCCCCCATCGCGCGGGCATGTTCAATAAAACAAATGGCGGTGCTATGCCATGAGAAGTAACAGCGGCCCCAGCGCAAAAGGTAACGAAGTGTTGCGTCTGCTGAAGAGGTGGCAGTAAGCATTGCGTGTTGTCAACTGTACCAGGCTAAAGCCTGTAAGCCCCGCCCCCACCCAATGGACGTGGCCAATCATACCAGGCTTAAGCCGGCGAGCCACGCCCCCTGCATCGACCCAATGCTATGTAATTCACTGCAATGCAATTGGTTTTTTGCCCTTAGTGGGAGTTGAACCCAGGACCCCAGCGCTGCAAGGCTACTGTGCTAACCACTGAGCCACCGTGCTGCCTCTACTCCAAAGCAATTTAAATGAGGGCATGTTTAAAAAACAAGTGGCGGTGCTATGTCATGAAAAGTAGCAGCCGCTTCAGCGCCAAAGGAAATGATGGGTTGCGTCTGCTGAAAAGGTGACAGTAAGCATTGCATGTTGCCATAGTTGCACACTGTACCTGGCATGACGCGGTAAGCCCCGCCCCCATGGCGGTAAGCCCCGCCCCGGCACCGACGCTACGCAATGCACTGTATGTTGCCGACTGTACAGGGCTTAAGCCGGTAAGCCCCGCCCCATCGCGGTAAGCCCCGACGCTACGCAACGCACTGCAAGTTGCCGACTGTAACGGGCTTAAGCCGGTAAGCCCCGCCCCCCGGCACCGACGCTACGCAATGCACTGCAAGTTGCCGACTGTACCGGGCTTAAGCCGGTAAGCCCCGCCCCATCGCGGTAAGCCCCGCCCCCCGGCACCGACGCTACGCAACGCACTGCAAGTTGCCGACTGTACCGGGCTTAAGCCGGTAAGCCCCGCCCCCATCGCGGTAAGCCCCGCCCCCGGCACCGACGCTACGCAATGCACTGCAAGTTGCCGACTGTACCGGGCTTAAGCCGGTAAGCCACGCCCCCATCGCGCGGGCATGTTCAATAAAACAAATGGCGGTGCTATGCCATGAGAAGTAACAGCGGCCCCAGCGCAAAAGGTAACGAAGTGTTGCGTCTGCTGAAGAGGTGGCAGTAAGCATTGCGTGTTGTCAACTGTACCAGGCTAAAGCCAGTAAGCCCCGCCCCCACCCAATGGACGTGGTCAATCATACCAGGCTTAAGCCGGCGAGCCACGCCCCCTGCGCCGACCCAATGCTATGTAATTCACTGCAATGCAATTGGTTTTTTGCCCTTAGTGGGAGTTGAACCCAGGACCCCAGCGCTGCAAGGCTACTGTGCTAACCACTGAGCCACCGTGCTGCCTCTACTCCAAAGCAATTTAAATGAGGGCATGTTTGAAAAACAAGTGGCGGTGCTATGTCATGAAAAGTAGCAGCCGCTTCAGCGCCAAAGGAAATGATGGGTTGCGTCTGCTGAAAAGGTGACAGTAAGCATTGCATGTTGCCATAGTTGCACACTGTACCTGGCATGACGCGGTAAGCCCCGCCCCCATGGCGGTAAGCCCCGCCCCCGGCACCGACGCTACGCAATGCACTGTATGTTGCCGACTGTACAGGGCTTAAGCCGGTAAGCCCCGCCCCATCGCGGTAAGCCCCGACCCCGGCGCCGACGCTATGCAATGCACTGCATGTTTCCATCTGTACCGGGCTTAAGCCGGTAAGCCCCGCCCCATCGCGGTAAGCCCCGCCCCCCGGCACCGACGCTACGCAATGCACTGCAAGTTGCCGACTGTACCGGGCTTAAGCCGGTAAGCCCCGCCCCCATCCCGGTAAGCTCCGCCCCCGGCGCCGACGCTATGCAATGCACTGCAAGTTGCCGACTGTACCGGGCTTAAGCCGGTAAGCCCCGCCCCATCGCGGTAAGCCCCGCCCCCCGGCACCGACGCTACGCAACGCACTGCAAGTTGCCGACTGTACCGGGCTTAAGCCGGTAAGCCCCGCCCCCATCGCGGTAAGCCCCGCCCCCGGCGCCGACGCTATGCAATGCACTGCAAGTTGCCGACTGTACCGGGCTTAAGCCGGTAAGCCCCGCCCCCATCGCGGTAAGCCCCGCCCCCGGCACCGACGCTACGCAACGCACTGCAAGTTGCCGACTGTACCGGGCTTAAGCCGGTAAGCCCCGCCCCCATCGCGGTAAGCCCCGCCCCCGGCACCGACGCTACGCAATGCACTGCAAGTTGCCGACTGTACCGGGCTTAAGCCGGTAAGCCACGCCCCCATCGCGCGGGCATGTTCAATAAAACAAATGGCGGTGCTATGCCATGAGAAGTAACAGCGGCCCCAGCGCAAAAGGTAACGAAGTGTTGCGTCTGCTGAAGAGGTGGCAGTAAGCATTGCGTGTTGTCAACTGTACCAGGCTAAAGCCTGTAAGCCCCGCCCCCACCCAATGGACGTGGCCAATCATACCAGGCTTAAGCCGGCGAGCCACGCCCCCTGCGTCGACCCAATGCTATGTAATTCACTGCAATGCAATTGGTTTTTTGCCCTTAGTGGGAGTTGAACCCAGGACCCCAGCGCTGCAAGGCTACTGTGCTAACCACTGAGCCACCGTGCTGCCTCTACTCCAAAGCAATTTAAATGAGGGCATGTTTAAAAAACAAGTGGCGGTGCTATGTCATGAAAAGTAGCAGCCGCTTCAGCGCCAAAGGAAATGATGGGTTGCGTCTGCTGAAAAGGTGACAGTAAGCATTGCATGTTGCCATAGTTGCACACTGTACCTGGCATGACGCGGTAAGCCCCGCCCCCATGGCGGTAAGCCCCGCCCCGGCACCGACGCTACGCAATGCACTGTATGTTGCCGACTGTACAGGGCTTAAGCCGGTAAGCCCCGCCCCCATCGCGGTAAGCTCCGCCCCCGGCGCCGACGCTACGCAATGCACTGCAAGTTGCCGACTGTACCGGGCTTAAGCCGGTAAGCCCCGCCCCATCGCGGTAAGCCCCGCCCCCCGGCACCGACGCTACGCAACGCACTGCAAGTTGCCGACTGTACCGGGCTTAAGCCGGTAAGCCCCGCCCCCAGCGCGGTAAGCCCCGCCCCCGGCGCCGACGCTATGCAATGCACTGCAAGTTGCCGACTGTACCGGGCTTAAGCCGGTAAGCCCCGCCCCCATCGCGGTAAGCCCCGCCCCCGGCACCGACGCTACGCAACGCACTGCAAGTTGCCGACTGTACCGGGCTTAAGCCGGTAAGCCCCGCCCCCATCGCGGTAAGCCCCGCCCCCGGCACCGACGCTACGCAATGCACTGCAAGTTGCCGACTGTACCGGGCTTAAGCCGGTAAGCCACGCCCCCATCGCGCGGGCATGTTCAATAAAACAAATGGCGGTGCTATGCCATGAGAAGTAACAGCGGCCCCAGCGCAAAAGGTAACGAAGTGTTGCGTCTGCTGAAGAGGTGGCAGTAAGCATTGCGTGTTGTCAACTGTACCAGGCTAAAGCCTGTAAGCCCCGCCCCCACCCAATGGACGTGGCCAATCATACCAGGCTTAAGCCGGTGAGCCACGCCCCCTGCATCGACCCAATGCTATGTAATTCACTGCAATGCAATTGGTTTTTTGCCCTTAGTGGGAGTTGAACCCAGGACCCCAGCGCTGCAAGGCTACTGTGCTAACCACTGAGCCACCGTGCTGCCTCTACTCCAAAGCAATTTAAATGAGGGCATGTTTAAAAAACAAGTGGCGGTGCTATGTCATGAAAAGTAGCAGCCGCTTCAGCGCCAAAGGAAATGATGGGTTGCGTCTGCTGAAAAGGTGACAGTAAGCATTGCATGTTGCCATAGTTGCACACTGTACCTGGCATGACGCGGTAAGCCCCGCCCCCATGGCGGTAAGCCCCGCCCCGGCACCGACGCTACGCAATGCACTGTATGTTGCCGACTGTACAGGGCTTAAGCCGGTAAGCCCCGCCCCATCGCGGTAAGCCCCGACCCCGGCGCCGACGCTATGCAATGCACTGCATGTTTCCATCTGTACCGGGCTTAAGCCGGTAAGCCCCGCCCCATCGCGGTAAGCCCCGCCCCCCGGCACCGACGCTACGCAATGCACTGCAAGTTGCCGACTGTACCGGGCTTAAGCCGGTAAGCCCCGCCCCCATCCCGGTAAGCCCCGCCCCCGGCGCCGACGCTATGCAATGCACTGCAAGTTGCCGACTGTACCGGGCTTAAGCCGGTAAGCCCCGCCCCATCGCGGTAAGCCCCGCCCCCCGGCACCGACGCTACGCAACGCACTGCAAGTTGCCGACTGTACCGGGCTTAAGCCGGTAAGCCCCGCCCCCATCGCGGTAAGCCCCGCCCCCGGCGCCGACGCTCTGCAATGCACTGCAAGTTGCCGACTGTACCGGGCTTAAGCCGGTAAGCCCCGCCCCCATCGCGGTAAGCCCCGCCCCCGGCACCGACGCTACGCAACGCACTGCAAGTTGCCGACTGTACCGGGCTTAAGCCGGTAAGCCCCGCCCCCATCGCGGTAAGCCCCGCCCCCGGCACCGACGCTACGCAATGCACTGCAAGTTGCCGACTGTACCGGGCTTAAGCCGGTAAGCCACGCCCCCATCGCGCGGGCATGTTCAATAAAACAAATGGCGGTGCTATGCCATGAGAAGTAACAGCGGCCCCAGCGCAAAAGGTAACGAAGTGTTGCGTCTGCTGAAGAGGTGGCAGTAAGCATTGCGTGTTGTCAACTGTACCAGGCTAAAGCCTGTAAGCCCCGCCCCCACCCAATGGACGTGGCCAATCATACCAGGCTTAAGCCGGCGAGCCACGCCCCCTGCGTCGACCCAATGCTATGTAATTCACTGCAATGCAATTGGTTTTTTGCCCTTAGTGGGAGTTGAACCCAGGACCCCAGCGCTGCAAGGCTACTGTGCTAACCACTGAGCCACCGTGCTGCCTCTACTCCAAAGCAATTTAAATGAGGGCATGTTTAAAAAACAAGTGGCGGTGCTATGTCATGAAAAGTAGCAGCCGCTTCAGCGCCAAAGGAAATGATGGGTTGCGTCTGCTGAAAAGGTGACAGTAAGCATTGCATGTTGCCATAGTTGCACACTGTACCTGGCATGACGCGGTAAGCCCCGCCCCCATGGCGGTAAGCCCCGCCCCCGGCACCGACGCTACGCAATGCACTGTATGTTGCCGACTGTACAGGGCTTAAGCCGGTAAGCCCCGCCCCATCGCGGTAAGCCCCGACCCCGGCGCCGACGCTATGCAATGCACTGCATGTTTCCATCTGTACCGGGCTTAAGCCGGTAAGCCCCGCCCCATCGCGGTAAGCCCCGCCCCCCGGCACCGACGCTACGCAATGCACTGCAAGTTGCCGACTGTACCGGGCTTAAGCCGGTAAGCCCCGCCCCCATCCCGGTAAGCCCCGCCCCCGGCGCCGACGCTATGCAATGCACTGCAAGTTGCCGACTGTACCGGGCTTAAGCCGGTAAGCCCCGCCCCATCGCGGTAAGCCCCGCCCCCCGGCACCGACGCTACGCAATGCACTGCAAGTTGCCGACTGTACCGGGCTTAAGCCGGTAAGCCCCGCCCCCATCGCGGTTAGCCCCGCCCCCGGCGCCGACGCTATGCAATGCACTGCAAGTTGCCGACTGTACCGGGCTTAAGCCGGTAAGCCCCGCCCCCATCGCGGTAAGCCCCGCCCCCGGCACCGACGCTACGCAACGCACTGCAAGTTGCCGACTGTACCGGGCTTAAGCCGGTAAGCCCAGCTCCCATTTCGGTAAGCCCCGCCCCCGGCACCGACGCTACGCAATGCACTGCAAGTTGCCGACTGTACCGGGCTTAAGCCGGTAAGCCACGCCCCCATCGCGCGGGCATGTTCAATAAAACAAATGGCGGTGCTATGCCATGAGAAGTAACAGCGGCCCCAGCGCAAAAGGTAACGAAGTGTTGCGTCTGCTGAAGAGGTGGCAGTAAGCATTGCGTGTTGTCAACTGTACCAGGCTAAAGCCTGTAAGCCCCGCCCCCACCCAATGGACGTGGCCAATCATACCAGGCTTAAGCCGGCGAGCCACGCCCCCTGCGTCGACCCAATGCTATGTAATTCACTGCAATGCAATTGGTTTTTTGCCCTTAGTGGGAGTTGAACCCAGGACCCCAGCGCTGCAAGGCTACTGTGCTAACCACTGAGCCACCGTGCTGCCTCTACTCCAAAGCAATTTAAATGAGGGCATGTTTAAAAAACAAGTGGCGGTGCTATGTCATGAAAAGTAGCAGCCGCTTCAGCGCCAAAGGAAATGATGGGTTGCGTCTGCTGAAAAGGTGACAGTAAGCATTGCATGTTGCCATAGTTGCACACTGTACCTGGCATGACGCGGTAAGCCCCGCCCCCATGGCGGTAAGCCCCGCCCCGGCACCGACGCTACGCAATGCACTGTATGTTGCCGACTGTACAGGGCTTAAGCCGGTAAGCCCCGCCCCCATCGCGGTAAGCCCCGCCCCCGGCACCGACGCGACGCAACGCACTGCAAGTTGCCGACTGTACCGGGCTTAAGCCGGTAAGCCCCGCCCCCATCGCGGTAAGCCCCGCCCCCGGCACCGACGCTACGCAATGCACTGCAAGTTGCCGACTGTACCGGGCTTAAGCCGGTAAGCCACGCCCCCATCGCACGGGCATGTTCAATAAAACAAATGGCGGTGCTATGCCATGAGAAGTAACAGCGGCCCCAGCGCAAAAGGTAACGAAGTGTTGCGTCTGCTGAAGAGGTGGCAGTAAGCATTGCGTGTTGTCAACTGTACCAGGCTAAAGCCTGTAAGCCCCTCCCCCACCCAATGGACGTGGCCAATCATACCAGGCTTAAGCCGGCGAGCCACGCCCCCTGCGTCGACCCAATGCTATGTAATTCACTGCAATGCAATTGGTTTTTTGCCCTTAGTGGGAGTTGAACCCAGGACCCCAGCGCTGCAAGGCTACTGTGCTAACCACTGAGCCACCGTGCTGCCTCTACTCCAAAGCAATTTAAATGAGGGCATGTTTAAAAAACAAGTGGCGGTGCTATGTCATGAAAAGTAGCAGCCGCTTCAGCGCCAAAGGAAATGATGGGTTGCGTCTGCTGAAAAGGTGACAGTAAGCATTGCATGTTGCCATAGTTGCACACTGTACCTGGCATGACGCGGTAAGCCCCGCCCCCATGGCGGTAAGCCCCGCCCCGGCACCGACGCTACGCAATGCACTGTATGTTGCCGACTGTACAGGGCTTAAGCCGGTAAGCCCCGCCCCATCGCGGTAAGCCCCGACGCTACGCAACGCACTGCAAGTTGCCGACTGTAACGGGCTTAAGCCGGTAAGCCCCGCCCCCCGGCACCGACGCTACGCAATGCACTGCAAGTTGCCGACTGTACCGGGCTTAAGCCGGTAAGCCCCGCCCCATCGCGGTAAGCCCCGCCCCCCGGCACCGACGCTACGCAACGCACTGCAAGTTGCCGACTGTACCGGGCTTAAGCCGGTAAGCCCCGCCCCCATCGCGGTAAGCCCCGCCCCCGGCACCGACGCTACGCAATGCACTGCAAGTTGCCGACTGTACCGGGCTTAAGCCGGTAAGCCACGCCCCCATCGCGCGGGCATGTTCAATAAAACAAATGGCGGTGCTATGCCATGAGAAGTAACAGCGGCCCCAGCGCAAAAGGTAACGAAGTGTTGCGTCTGCTGAAGAGGTGGCAGTAAGCATTGCGTGTTGTCAACTGTACCAGGCTAAAGCCAGTAAGCCCCGCCCCCACCCAATGGACGTGGTCAATCATACCAGGCTTAAGCCGGCGAGCCACGCCCCCTGCACCGACCCAATGCTATGTAATTCACTGCAATGCAATTGGTTTTTTGCCCTTAGTGGGAGTTGAACCCAGGACCCCAGCGCTGCAAGGCTACTGTGCTAACCACTGAGCCACCGTGCTGCCTCTACTCCAAAGCAATTTAAATGAGGGCATGTTTGAAAAACAAGTGGCGGTGCTATGTCATGAAAAGTAGCAGCCGCTTCAGCGCCAAAGGAAATGATGGGTTGCGTCTGCTGAAAAGGTGACAGTAAGCATTGCATGTTGCCATAGTTGCACACTGTACCTGGCATGACGCGGTAAGCCCCGCCCCCATGGCGGTAAGCCCCGCCCCCGGCACCGACGCTACGCAATGCACTGTATGTTGCCGACTGTACAGGGCTTAAGCCGGTAAGCCCCGCCCCATCGCGGTAAGCCCCGACCCCGGCGCCGACGCTATGCAATGCACTGCATGTTTCCATCTGTACCGGGCTTAAGCCGGTAAGCCCCGCCCCATCGCGGTAAGCCCCGCCCCCCGGCACCGACGCTACGCAATGCACTGCAAGTTGCCGACTGTACCGGGCTTAAGCCGGTAAGCCCCGCCCCCATCCCGGTAAGCTCCGCCCCCGGCGCCGACGCTATGCAATGCACTGCAAGTTGCCGACTGTACCGGGCTTAAGCCGGTAAGCCCCGCCCCATCGCGGTAAGCCCCGCCCCCCGGCACCGACGCTACGCAACGCACTGCAAGTTGCCGACTGTACCGGGCTTAAGCCGGTAAGCCCCGCCCCCATCGCGGTAAGCCCCGCCCCCGGCGCCGACGCTATGCAATGCACTGCAAGTTGCCGACTGTACCGGGCTTAAGCCGGTAAGCCCCGCCCCCATCGCGGTAAGCCCCGCCCCCGGCACCGACGCTACGCAACGCACTGCAAGTTGCCGACTGTACCGGGCTTAAGCCGGTAAGCCCCGCCCCCATCGCGGTAAGCCCCGCCCCCGGCACCGACGCTACGCAATGCACTGCAAGTTGCCGACTGTACCGGGCTTAAGCCGGTAAGCCACGCCCCCATCGCGCGGGCATGTTCAATAAAACAAATGGCGGTGCTATGCCATGAGAAGTAACAGCGGCCCCAGCGCAAAAGGTAACGAAGTGTTGCGTCTGCTGAAGAGGTGGCAGTAAGCATTGCGTGTTGTCAACTGTACCAGGCTAAAGCCTGTAAGCCCCGCCCCCACCCAATGGACGTGGCCAATCATACCAGGCTTAAGCCGGCGAGCCACGCCCCCTGCGTCGACCCAATGCTATGTAATTCACTGCAATGCAATTGGTTTTTTGCCCTTAGTGGGAGTTGAACCCAGGACCCCAGCGCTGCAAGGCTACTGTGCTAACCACTGAGCCACCGTGCTGCCTCTACTCCAAAGCAATTTAAATGAGGGCATGTTTAAAAAACAAGTGGCGGTGCTATGTCATGAAAAGTAGCAGCCGCTTCAGCGCCAAAGGAAATGATGGGTTGCGTCTGCTGAAAAGGTGACAGTAAGCATTGCATGTTGCCATAGTTGCACACTGTACCTGGCATGACGCGGTAAGCCCCGCCCCCATGGCGGTAAGCCCCGCCCCGGCACCGACGCTACGCAATGCACTGTATGTTGCCGACTGTACAGGGCTTAAGCCGGTAAGCCCCGCCCCCATCGCGGTAAGCTCCGCCCCCGGCGCCGACGCTACGCAATGCACTGCAAGTTGCCGACTGTACCGGGCTTAAGCCGGTAAGCCCCGCCCCATCGCGGTAAGCCCCGCCCCCCGGCACCGACGCTACGCAACGCACTGCAAGTTGCCGACTGTACCGGGCTTAAGCCGGTAAGCCCCGCCCCCATCGCGGTAAGCCCCGCCCCCGGCGCCGACGCTATGCAATGCACTGCAAGTTGCCGACTGTACCGGGCTTAAGCCGGTAAGCCCCGCCCCCATCGCGGTAAGCCCCGCCCCCGGCACCGACGCTACGCAACGCACTGCAAGTTGCCGACTGTACCGGGCTTAAGCCGGTAAGCCCCGCCCCCATCGCGGTAAGCCCCGCCCCCGGCACCGACGCTACGCAATGCACTGCAAGTTGCCGACTGTACCGGGCTTAAGCCGGTAAGCCACGCCCCCATCGCGCGGGCATGTTCAATAAAACAAATGGCGGTGCTATGCCATGAGAAGTAACAGCGGCCCCAGCGCAAAAGGTAACGAAGTGTTGCGTCTGCTGAAGAGGTGGCAGTAAGCATTGCGTGTTGTCAACTGTACCAGGCTAAAGCCTGTAAGCCCCGCCCCCACCCAATGGACGTGGCCAATCATACCAGGCTTAAGCCGGTGAGCCCCGCCCCCTGCATCGACCCAATGCTATGTAATTCACTGCAATGCAATTGGTTTTTTGCCCTTAGTGGGAGTTGAACCCAGGACCCCAGCGCTGCAAGGCTACTGTGCTAACCACTGAGCCACCGTGCTGCCTCTACTCCAAAGCAATTTAAATGAGGGCATGTTTAAAAAACAAGTGGCGGTGCTATGTCATGAAAAGTAGCAGCCGCTTCAGCGCCAAAGGAAATGATGGGTTGCGTCTGCTGAAAAGGTGACAGTAAGCATTGCATGTTGCCATAGTTGCACACTGTACCTGGCATGACGCGGTAAGCCCCGCCCCCATGGCGGTAAGCCCCGCCCCGGCACCGACGCTACGCAATGCACTGTATGTTGCCGACTGTACAGGGCTTAAGCCGGTAAGCCCCGCCCCATCGCGGTAAGCCCCGACCCCGGCGCCGACGCTATGCAATGCACTGCATGTTTCCATCTGTACCGGGCTTAAGCCGGTAAGCCCCGCCCCATCGCGGTAAGCCCCGCCCCCCGGCCCCGACGCTACGCAATGCACTGCAAGTTGCCGACTGTACCGGGCTTAAGCCGGTAAGCCCCGCCCCCATCCCGGTAAGCCCCGCCCCCGGCGCCGACGCTATGCAATGCACTGCAAGTTGCCGACTGTACCGGGCTTAAGCCGGTAAGCCCCGCCCCATCGCGGTAAGCCCCGCCCCCGGCGCCGACGCTATGCAATGCACTGCAAGTTGCCGACTGTACCGGGCTTAAGCCGGTAAGCCCCGCCCCCATCGCGGTAAGCCCCGCCCCCGGCACCGACGCTACGCAACGCACTGCAAGTTGCCGACTGTACCGGGCTTAAGCCGGTAAGCCCCGCCCCCATCGCGGTAAGCCCCGCCCCCGGCACCGACGCTACGCAATGCACTGCAAGTTGCCGACTGTACCGGGCTTAAGCCGGTAAGCCACGCCCCCATCGCGCGGGCATGTTCAATAAAACAAATGGCGGTGCTATGCCATGAGAAGTAACAGCGGCCCCAGCGCAAAAGGTAACGAAGTGTTGCGTCTGCTGAAGAGGTGGCAGTAAGCATTGCGTGTTGTCAACTGTACCAGGCTAAAGCCTGTAAGCCCCGCCCCCACCGAATGGACGTGGCCAATCATACCAGGCTTAAGCCGGCGAGCCACGCCCCCTGCGTCGACCCAATGCTATGTAATTCACTGCAATGCAATTGGTTTTTTGCCCTTAGTGGGAGTTGAACCCAGGACCCCAGCGCTGCAAGGCTACTGTGCTAACCACTGAGCCACCGTGCTGCCTCTACTCCAAAGCAATTTAAATGAGGGCATGTTTAAAAAACAAGTGGCGGTGCTATGTCATGAAAAGTAGCAGCCGCTTCAGCGCCAAAGGAAATGATGGGTTGCGTCTGCTGAAAAGGTGACAGTAAGCATTGCATGTTGCCATAGTTGCACACTGTACCTGGCATGACGCGGTAAGCCCCGCCCCCATGGCGGTAAGCCCCGCCCCCGGCACCGACGCTACGCAATGCACTGTATGTTGCCGACTGTACAGGGCTTAAGCCGGTAAGCCCCGCCCCATCGCGGTAAGCCCCGACCCCGGCGCCGACGCTATGCAATGCACTGCATGTTTCCATCTGTACCGGGCTTAAGCCGGTAAGCCCCGCCCCATCGCGGTAAGCCCCGCCCCCCGGCACCGACGCTACGCAATGCACTGCAAGTTGCCGACTGTACCGGGCTTAAGCCGGTAAGCCCCGCCCCCATCCCGGTAAGCCCCGCCCCCGGCGCCGACGCTATGCAATGCACTGCAAGTTGCCGACTGTACCGGGCTTAAGCCGGTAAGCCCCGCCCCATCGCGGTAAGCCCCGCCCCCCGGCACCGACGCTACGCAACGCACTGCAAGTTGCCGACTGTACCGGGCTTAAGCCGGTAAGCCCCGCCCCCATCGCGGTTAGCCCCGCCCCCGGCGCCGACGCTATGCAATGCACTGCAAGTTGCCGACTGTACCGGGCTTAAGCCGGTAAGCCCCGCCCCCATCGCGGTAAGCCCCGCCCCCGGCACCGACGCTACGCAACGCACTGCAAGTTGCCGACTGTACCGGGCTTAAGCCGGTAAGCCCAGCTCCCATTGCGGTAAGCCCCGCCCCCGGCACCGACGCTACGCAATGCACTGCAAGTTGCCGACTGTACCGGGCTTAAGCCGGTAAGCCACGCCCCCATCGCGCGGGCATGTTCAATAAAACAAATGGCGGTGCTATGCCATGAGAAGTAACAGCGGCCCCAGCGCAAAAGGTAACGAAGTGTTGCGTCTGCTGAAGAGGTGGCAGTAAGCATTGCGTGTTGTCTACTGTACCAGGCTAAAGCCTGTAAGCCCCGCCCCCACCCAATGGACGTGGCCAATCATACCAGGCTTAAGCCGGCGAGCCACGCCCCCTGCGTCGACCCAATGCTATGTAATTCACTGCAATGCAATTGGTTTTTTGCCCTTAGTGGGAGTTGAACCCAGGACCCCAGCGCTGCAAGGCTACTGTGCTAACCACTGAGCCACCGTGCTGCCTCTACTCCAAAGCAATTTAAATGAGGGCATGTTTAAAAAACAAGTGGCGGTGCTATGTCATGAAAAGTAGCAGCCGCTTCAGCGCCAAAGGAAATGATGGGTTGCGTCTGCTGAAAAGGTGACAGTAAGCATTGCATGTTGCCATAGTTGCACACTGTACCTGGCATGACGCGGTAAGCCCCGCCCCCATGGCGGTAAGCCCCGCCCCGGCACCGACGCTACGCAATGCACTGTATGTTGCCGACTGTACAGGGCTTAAGCCGGTAAGCCCCGCCCCCATCGCGGTAAGCCCCGCCCCCCGGCACCGACGCTACGCAATGCACTGCAAGTTGCCGACTGTACCGGGCTTAAGCCGGTAAGCCCCGCCCCCATCCCGGTAAGCTCCGCCCCCGGCGCCGACGCTATGCAATGCACTGCAAGTTGCCGACTGTACCGGGCTTAAGCCGGTAAGCCCCGCCCCATCGCGGTAAGCCCCGCCCCCCGGCACCGACGCTACGCAACGCACTGCAAGTTGCCGACTGTACCGGGCTTAAGCCGGTAAGCCCCGCCCCCATCGCGGTAAGCCCCGCCCCCGGCGCCGACGCTATGCAATGCACTGCAAGTTGCCGACTGTACCGGGCTTAAGCCGGTAAGCCCCGCCCCCATCGCGGTAAGCCCCGCCCCCGGCACCGACGCTACGCAACGCACTGCAAGTTGCCGACTGTACCGGGCTTAAGCCGGTAAGCCCCGCCCCCATCGCGGTAAGCCCCGCCCCCGGCACCGACGCTACGCAATGCACTGCAAGTTGCCGACTGTACCGGGCTTAAGCCGGTAAGCCACGCCCCCATCGCGCGGGCATGTTCAATAAAACAAATGGCGGTGCTATGCCATGAGAAGTAACAGCGGCCCCAGCGCAAAAGGTAATGAAGTGTTGCGTCTGCTGAAGAGGTGGCAGTAAGCATTGCGTGTTGTCAACTGTACCAGGCTAAAGCCTGTAAGCCCCGCCCCCACCCAATGGACGTGGCCAATCATACCAGGCTTAAGCCGGCGAGCCACGCCCCCTGCGTCGACCCAATGCTATGTAATTCACTGCAATGCAATTGGTTTTTTGCCCTTAGTGGGAGTTGAACCCAGGACCCCAGCGCTGCAAGGCTACTGTGCTAACCACTGAGCCACCGTGCTGCCTCTACTCCAAAGCAATTTAAATGAGGGCATGTTTAAAAAACAAGTGGCGGTGCTATGTCATGAAAAGTAGCAGCCGCTTCAGCGCCAAAGGAAATGATGGGTTGCGTCTGCTGAAAAGGTGACAGTAAGCATTGCATGTTGCCATAGTTGCACACTGTACCTGGCATGACGCGGTAAGCCCCGCCCCCATGGCGGTAAGCCCCGCCCCGGCACCGACGCTACGCAATGCACTGTATGTTGCCGACTGTACAGGGCTTAAGCCGGTAAGCCCCGCCCCCATCGCGGTAAGCCCCGCCCCCGGCACCGACGCTACGCAACGCACTGCAAGTTGCCGACTGTACCGGGCTTAAGCCGGTAAGCCCCGCCCCCATCGCGGTAAGCCCCGCCCCCGGCACCGACGCTACGCAATGCACTGCAAGTTGCCGACTGTACCGGGCTTAAGCCGGTAAGCCACGCCCCCATCGCGCGGGCATGTTCAATAAAACAAATGGCGGTGCTATGCCATGAGAAGTAACAGCGGCCCCAGCGCAAAAGGTAACGAAGTGTTGCGTCTGCTGAAGAGGTGGCAGTAAGCATTGCGTGTTGTCAACTGTACCAGGCTAAAGCCTGTAAGCCCCTTCCCCACCCAATGGACGTGGCCAATCATACCAGGCTTAAGCCGGCGAGCCACGCCCCCTGCGTCGACCCAATGCTATGTAATTCACTGCAATGCAATTGGTTTTTTGCCCTTAGTGGGAGTTGAACCCAGGACCCCAGCGCTGCAAGGCTACTGTGCTAACCACTGAGCCACCGTGCTGCCTCTACTCCAAAGCAATTTAAATGAGGGCATGTTTAAAAAACAAGTGGCGGTGCTATGTCATGAAAAGTAGCAGCCGCTTCAGCGCCAAAGGAAATGATGGGTTGCGTCTGCTGAAAAGGTGACAGTAAGCATTGCATGTTGCCATAGTTGCACACTGTACCTGGCATGACGCGGTAAGCCCCGCCCCCATGGCGGTAAGCCCCGCCCCGGCACCGACGCTACGCAATGCACTGTATGTTGCCGACTGTACAGGGCTTAAGCCGGTAAGCCCCGCCCCATCGCGGTAAGCCCCGACGCTACGCAACGCACTGCAAGTTGCCGACTGTAACGGGCTTCAGCCGGTAAGCCCCGCCCCCCGGCACCGACGCTACGCAATGCACTGCAAGTTGCCGCCTGTACCGGGCTTAAGCCGGTAAGCCCCGCCCCATCGCGGTAAGCCCCGCCCCCCGGCACCGACGCTACGCAACGCACTGCAAGTTGCCGACTGTACCGGGCTTAAGCCGGTAAGCCCCGCCCCCATCGCGGTAAGCCCCGCCCCCGGCACCGACGCTACGCAATGCACTGCAAGTTGCCGACTGTACCGGGCTTAAGCCGGTAAGCCACGCCCCCATCGCGCGGGGCGTGTTCAATAAAACAAATGGCGGTGCTATGCCATGAGAAGTAACAGCGGCCCCAGCGCAAAAGGTAACGAAGTGTTGCGTCTGCTGAAGAGGTGGCAGTAAGCATTGCGTGTTGTCAACTGTACCAGGCTAAAGCCAGTAAGCCCCGCCCCCACCCAATGGACGTGGTCAATCATACCAGGCTTAAGCCGGCGAGCCACGCCCCCTGCGCCGACCCAATGCTATGTAATTCACTGCAATGCAATTGGATTTTTGCCCTTAGTGGGAGTTGAACCCAGGACCCCAGCGCTGCAAGGCTACTGTGCTAACCACTGAGCCACCGTGCTGCCTCTACTCCAAAGCAATTTAAATGAGGGCATGTTTGAAAAACAAGTGGCGGTGCTATGTCATGAAAAGTAGCAGCCGCTTCAGCGCCAAAGGAAATGATGGGTTGCGTCTGCTGAAAAGGTGACAGTAAGCATTGCATGTTGCCATAGTTGCACACTGTACCTGGCATGACGCGGTAAGCCCCGCCCCCATGGCGGTAAGCCCCGCCCCCGGCACCGACGCTACGCAATGCACTGTATGTTGCCGACTGTACAGGGCTTAAGCCGGTAAGCCCCGCCCCATCGCGGTAAGCCCCGACCCCGGCGCCGACGCTATGCAATGCACTGCATGTTTCCATCTGTACCGGGCTTAAGCCGGTAAGCCCCCCCCCCATCGCGGTAAGCCCCGCCCCCCGGCACCGACGCTACGCAATGCACTGCAAGTTGCCGACTGTACCGGGCTTAAGCCGGTAAGCCCCGCCCCCATCCCGGTAAGCTCCGCCCCCGGCGCCGACGCTATGCAATGCACTGCAAGTTGCCGACTGTACCGGGCTTAAGCCGGTAAGCCCCGCCCCATCGCGGTAAGCCCCCCCCCCCCGGCACCGACGCTACGCAACGCACTGCAAGTTGCCGACTGTACCGGGCTTAAGCCGGTAAGCCCCGCCCCCATCGCGGTAAGCCCCGCCCCCGGCGCCGACGCTATGCAATGCACTGCAAGTTGCCGACTGTACCGGGCTTAAGCCGGTAAGCCCCGCCCCCATCGCGGTAAGCCCCGCCCCCGGCACCGACGCTACGCAACGCACTGCAAGTTGCCGACTGTACCGGGCTTAAGCCGGTAAGCCCCGCCCCCATCGCGGTAAGCCCCGCCCCCGGCACCGACGCTACGCAATGCACTGCAAGTTGCCGACTGTACCGGGCTTAAGCCGGTAAGCCACGCCCCCATCGCGCGGGCAT
>NW_027209122.1:0-33485 GCF_027789765.1 Dendropsophus ebraccatus
CTCCACCTGACACTAATCTGTGTGATTGCTACACAGGAAAGGAAGCGGAATACAGTGTGCACATGAAATTAACAAGTTTGTAATATATCCACAGGTCCCAGCCCAGCCTGAACTGGCTACATAATAGTGATCTAAAAAGAGGACAAGTCATTAAACCTGTAGTCTGGCCAGGACCATTGTTCTGTTTGCGTGTAACTAGACTAATGCTGCGTTTACACGGAACGATTATCGTGCAAATTTGCATGATAATGATCGAATTCGAACGATAATCGTAAACGCAGGGAACGATCGAACGATTTTACTAGTGTGCGAGTTCGCAAAACTATTTTCTGTACGTTAATCGTACGATCGAGCGAATTATCGCTCCGTGTAAACGCAGCATTAGGGCCCTATTACACCAAACCATTATTAGCTAACGGCCGATATCGTTTGGCATAATTAGCTCATGTTTAAAGACCCATATCAGCTGATCGTTGTCTTTTAACATGTTCTAAATATAGATAACAATGGCGACTGTCTGACGCACTTCATTAGAGCAATAGAACCACCGCTGCAAACCCCCCCAGCTTCTGCTGCTCGCTGTCAGTGTATGTAATAGCACAAGCACCGAGCAGGGAACAGGAGAAAGTAAGCGCTGAGCTGACAGGTCGGTGCTCACTTCCTCCTCCACAATATCAGGCTGTGTAATACAGACCTAACTTTAATAGCTAAATGTGATGAAGTAATTATACAACAATTGCACTTTGTTTTAGTGGTTAAAAGTGATGACAGGATCTGATAATACACCTCCTATTCCACCCTAGACCATGAAACTTAGTGACCTTTGCCCTCTTCCTTTTCCTGAGACCCTGATGTTTATTCTCAAAAATATTTTTTCCTATTTTCATTAGTCTAAGCAGGGATGAGCCCTGAAATCAGGTGTGCTTTACAATTTAAAAAACATGTTAGGTGGGGCCCAGGTTGTGGAACTCTCGGATAAAAGCATTCTGAATACAGAGATTTTCTAACAAAGATATAAATTAAACCACCATAAACTGTTAAATCATTACCCCAAATTACGCAAAAGAAAAATAATGCCATACCTGACTCCCAGTTTTATAATATTTGTCCCATTTGAAGCACATGATAAAATGCTTTAATTGATACATATATGCAGACCAGGACAAGTGTTTAAATACAGAGCCTATCATCTCCACTGAGGCATTGACCATTTTCATGCTGAGAAAAAAAAAGAACAAGAGTGACGGATTACATTACAATAAGATGGTGACCTCCATAAGAAAGCACTGTGTGCAGAAACAAGTGCAGGTGCAGTGGAGTCACATTGTATGGTCACATGCTCCTCCATATATCATGCTATGGAAGAGCAATCTGGCCAGAACATCAATGCAGGGAAGTCGAGGAGGCAGAGCCTCAGGGCAACACTCTTCATAGACTCTCATATGGCATATGTGTTTTATTCCATTTACAACCCCTCTTCCAACTATGTCACCTCTGCTCCACTGCTCTCTCTGTGTAATCCTGGGGTCTGTTCATGGAGAACAAGATATGTTGCAAATTTTTTTTTTTGCAGATTATGTTAAAAGTTGTTGGGGAAAAACCAATGTATTTAAAAACTGCAGATTTGGATTTAGGAGCTGACACTTTTGCAACAAATCCACAATAAATCTGCAGTCTTAGGCCACATTCAAATGTATTTCTTGATTAAACACGCTGTTGTTTGCAACAGCGGCCATTGTTTTATCACAGCAACCGATCGCATTAACTACTATAGAATCCTGGCTGGAGTGTAACACACTGTATACCTCCTGCCAGGATTCAATGTGGCTGCACAGAAACGACATGTCTATTTTGTGCAACGTCCGCACAAATAAACTGTGCAGACAAATAGCCAGAGCCGTACTTTACATTATCTGCTATAGCTAATTGGAGTGCAGCACACCCGAATCTGCCCAGACAGCAGCCGTTCTATGACACGGCTGTGTCACAGGTAGGCCGCTGTGTTGCCATATGTGAACATGGCCTTAAAGAGTTACTAGAGTGTAAAAAAAAAAAAAAAAAAAAAAAAAAACAACAAACAACAACAACTTTGGACATGTCATAAGATATCAAAAGCAGTGCCAAGCAGACACGGCAAAGCATAGTACTCAGCTTGTTGACTTGGCCTTAATATTCTCTAGATTTTCGATTTCACAGAGCATCTGTGGGATGTACTAGAAAAAAGTCTAATCTTTAGAGTCTCCACCTTGCAACTAACAGGACTTAAAGGATCTGCTGCTTAACTCTTGGTGCCAGATACCAGAAGACGGTTTGTTAAGTCTGTAAAGTTTATGTCTCAGTGGTTCAGAGCTGCCCTGGTGGCATGATGAGACCCAGGGGCGGTCTTGGCATTTCTGGCCCCCATAGTATATACCTCTTGTGCGCAGCCGCCAGTAGTATATACCCCTTGTTTGCTTCCCTCAGTAGTATATAGAGGCCTGTGTGTCCCCTAGTTATATATAGCCCCCCCGTGTGCTCCCCCAAAAGTATATAGACCCCTGTGTGCTGTCCAGTTGTATAAACCCCGTGTGCTGCCCCCAGTCATATATACCCCGTGTGCTGCCCCCAGTTCAATATACCCCCTGTGTGCTCCCCCACTAGTATATAGACCTTTGTGTGCTCCCCCACTTGTATATAGCTCCCCTGTGTGCTCCCTCAGTGTATATAGCCCCCATGTGTGCTCCCCAGTTATATATAGACCCCTGTGTGCTGCCTCAGCAGTATATAGACCCCCTGTGTGCCCCACCAGTAGATATATACTTCTGTGTGTTCCCTCAGTAGTATATAGACCCCTTGTGTGCCCCACCAGTAGTATATAGACCCTGTGTGCTACCCCAGTAGTATATAGACCCCTTGTGCCCCCACCAGTAGTATTAGACCCTGTGTGCTACCCCAGTAGTATAGAGACCCGTGTTCTCCCCCAGTAGTATATAGCCCCCTGTGTACTCCCCCACTTGGAATAGACCTCCTGTGTGCTCCCCCAGTTGTATATAGACCCATTCTGCTGCCGCAAGTAGTATATAGACCCCCTGTGTGCTGACCCAAGTAGTATATAGACCCTTCTGTGAAGCCCTAGTCTATAGCCCCCTGTGTGCTCCGCAGTTTAATATAGCCCCCCTGTGTCTTCCCCGTTATATAGCCCCACTGTGTGATCCCCCCATTTATATAGACCCCCGCTGTGTGCTCCCCCTCCCATATATATTATAACACAATAAAACAAACACCTATACTCACCTGGGTCCGGGCGTCTCCTCTTCTCGTCACTCTTGTGGCCGCAAGGGTTTTCCCCTGCGGTCACAAGAGGCCGCGCTCCCCTTGTCCTGGCGCCGATGCTCTCACTGGAGCACCGACACCACAAGGACAGAGCGCCACTTGTGACCGCAGGAAACAGTTCCTGTGCCACAAGAGTGACTGACCAGGAAGGAGCCAATGGCTCCCGCCCTGTGAGTGCTGCTGCATGTAACTGTGAGCGCTTATTACGAGTGCTCATAGTTACAGTTCGATCACAGCAGCGGCAGGGCAGCGGCCCTGTCTAGTGGTCTTGAGCACAGAGAAGAGCGGGGCGTGGGGGCCCCCTGGATGTTGGGGGCCCCAAGCGATTGCTTGGGCTGCTTGGTGCCAAGACCGCTACTGTTGAGACTTATACAATATAGTGGACTGATGATGTAGATGTGTGAGTAATTAATTTTATGAAACCTATCACCACCTCAGTGTAAGCAAGCTTAATGGCAGTAACAGAATGAAAAAACAAACCTACAAAAAACATCAATATTAGACTGGAGGGGCTTAGTCTGCAGACCCTCCGCCGATCAGTTGCTTAATGCTGTGGCACCCTCTTCTAATCTTTACCAGCACTTGTCCTGGCAAACTCCACACTATTAATAGTGGGGATATCAGAAAGTGCAGCAATTTTTATTCTTAGGCTGCATTCACACGTTCAGTGTTCTTCCCGGTCCGCGATTGTGGTCCAGCAGCAACCTCCGTGATCCGTGCAAACAGTCCGTTTTTCATCAGTTTTGCATCCGTGTCTGTTTTTTTCATGGATCTGTGTTAAAGCATTTCAAATTACATTGATTACATCACATCCGTGTTTTTCACGGATGAACACATCCGTGTACATCCGTGAAAAAATACATGGATCTCTTGATTTCTATGGGGAATCCTTTCCGTACATCCGTTCCGAGTAATGACATGTCCTATTTTTTAACGGAACGGATCACGGATCCGTGAAATCACGGAACATCTGAATAGCCCAATAGAAAGCAATGGGCTGTAAAATTGTCCGTGCGCACGGATCGTTAGCACGGACAACTTCCCGGAACGTGTGAATGCAGCCTAAGTGAATGGGACAAGACTGCAGTTCTTTCACCACAACTACTACTAATAAGGTGTTATTAAGGGCAAGAACCGGTAAACAGTACTGATTACTAATGGCTGATCTAGAGGATAAGACATACAAATTTAATAGGCTCAGATAGTCAAAGCACACAAAAACCAATCCCAGCAACAACAAAATGAATGAATGAATATCTATAACTACTACATACCTTATGCATTTTCTCATCAAAAATAGTGCTGGTTGCATATGGCATTATGTAGTTTTGCAGGGATTTAGATGACAGCACTACATTGCCTTCTGTTAAATTTTTCGCTAATTTTCTCAAAGCTCGTGCTCTCCTGTGGATCTACACAGACAAAAATACCAATAAATTACAAGTTTGGTCCTCTTTTTCAAAAAAAAAACAAAAAAAACCAACAGACTATAAACACTACAGATACCTGAATATGTTTCATATTTTCAAAGAAGTCCATTTCAGGATCATTGTAATCTGTTAGCTGAACCAAATCAGAGAACTCTGGGTGCTCAGGAAATGTTCGGATCAAATTAGACAGCAAAGTAGTGTAATCCTGCTGAACAGTCTGGTAAAGATTAAACACAATCATATCTTGGATGGTCCAAATTATTTAACAGTGAATGCAACTATTTTTTTATATACTATTGGGGAGATGATCAAGCAGTACATACCTCAACTTTACTTTTAAGCCCATTCTTCAAACTCAAGCAGAGTTCGCTGAATTATCTCCCGGTAGTCCTCCTCTCTATGCTTTTACTGCGGCCAGCTGCTTCATAACACTGGTAAGGAAAAGCCCTGCATTGTCACTCAAAGACATATCGCCAAGCTGAAACGTAAAAACATAAAACATTGTCAAGCTTTACCATGATTGGAAAAAAACACAAAGTAAATGCAGTGGCACCTTGGTTTAAGAGTAACTTGGATTGAGAGCGTTTTGCAAGAAGAGCTCACAGTTTTTCAAAATTTTAACTTGCTTGAAGAGCATTGCTTTGGTTTAAGAGCTCCTGTACTGGGTGGGAGGGAAGTCGGGAGGGGTATGGTCTGCATAACCTGGTCTACAGCACTGTACTCTGACCCAGGAAGTCTCCCTCACCTTCCGAATCATAGCAGATCCACTTCAGGCTCGGGATTTCATCAGGGGACAGGACTGTGGAGGTAATTTCTTTATAGCTGTACCCCTTTCTGGACAGAGTGCTGCTATACTTTGCTAACCCTATATCCTGCTCATTCCTCCCTAAAGTCTGTGTCAGCACTTGCATTTCCCATTCTCTCCATTCCTGCTATAACCTGCCTGCACTTACAATCAGCTATACACACTGCTCCTATAATGTGCCTGCACTTACACTCAGCTATACACTGCTGTATAGAAAAGTTTCTGTCACTGTCCTCCTGCACAGCTCTGTGATTTCACTTCTTGATTGGTCCATGCTGAACACACCCCTTCCCCATTGTGGTCATGACCACACAGACCTCTGACAGCAGCCCTGCTTCTCTATTCTAGCCTGTTGTACTACACTACTGCATTATGGGGATATGCAGCTCCATCCTGTAACTACAACCTGCTATTTTTATGAGAAAATTTGCTTTGGTTTAAGAGTGATTTGATTACAAGCACCGTCCTGGAACAAATTATGCTCGTAATCCTAGGCACCACTGTATATGCTGAAATGTAATGCTATAAGCCTTACAAACTGAGGAGCTGGCTTACATTTTATTTCACACGCTAATAAAAAAAAAAAAAAAATATATATATATATATATATATATATATATATCTTACGGTAAAGTGGAGGCGTAAGATGTACTGGATTGTGTAGAAGCAGTTGTGCATAATTGAAAGAATGTAGTTCACATCTATAGATTTCATCTCTTTGACAAAGGAGGTGCTTCTTGGAAGGCTGTTAATCTGACGTCAAAGTGTATATCATCCAAATGTCTCTGATCAAATGCATTCAACTGTGTAAGAAATAATAGAAAAATATGTTCAAGCCCATCTTTATCATAGGAAAAGAAGATCTTTCAAAAGCAAAAGGCTACAAACCTTGGCAGCAACATCAGTGATATACTGTAACTTAGGATCAAGTTCTGAGAGACCTGAAATACAAATTCAACAAGAACAACTAAATATATGTAAAGCAGAAGCAGAGAAGAAGCAACACCACTAAACACATACTGTACCTGAAACGTAGTACAAGTGTCTGCCGAGACAATTTATTCTGCATTACAGCAAATAGTTTGGCTAGTGGCTTAAAAAGCTTGTAGGTTTTAGACAGTTCTTAGCAAGTTCTGCACAGTCTCCAGATGTCCACTTCTGTGTCCTAATAGTAAAAGAACCTGATGTGTTAAGCTTGTTTTTCACCATGTATTGCATGAACCCGATCCCTAAGTACAATTCTGAGCTAAAATTGTTAGCTTAACCATAATGCAATGTAATCTTCTTAATAATTGACCTAATTGCTAAACATTCAGCTCCCCAAAACCATCCAACTCATTCGCGCCAAGCAGCTTGAAAAAACGTTCACACCACGTTTTTGCAATCGTTTTTTTTTGCAAAAAAAATGAAAAAAAAACTGATGCAATTGTGTGCATCCATTTTGATGGGTTTTTCCATTGACTGTCATTCTAAAATAAAGAACGGATCAGTTTTTTTTAACGTACAAAAAAAGCGTAGTTAACCTCATTTTTGTGTCTGTTAAATAAAACAAATCCGTTTTGGTGCTTTTTTTTTTGTATAAGGAAGTCAATGGAAAAACGGATCAAAACGGATGCACACAATTGCATCAGTTTTAAAAAAAAAAAAAACGGATTGTAAAAGCGTAGTGTGCCTACGTGTCTAAATCATTTAGCTTTCCATGTTGGGGTACTCTGCACACACACACAAAAAATTTTTTATACAACCTATCACTTACCTGAGCCAAGGTACCTTTATGCAGTAGGATATAAGAAGCCCTATGAGTTGATTACTGTGTTGTCTTTAAATTTGTAATCTTAAAGACAAAACTTTATTGCTAAATACCTGTGGGTACCCATAACATGAAAAATCTACTTATCTTTATGGATTTCTCTTTTGAGATTTTTAATACCTAGTAGGTGCACCCGAAAAATCTAAGTTACCCAAATCTTTATGATGTGCCAATCGCCTTAATTTCTTAATTTACTAGAATTCTGAGCTCCTTGCTGACTTGTTCACAACGATTTACATCAGCATGCTCTTACAGAGATACTGGAGCACAGGCACGTGTGGCAACCCCAGCTTCACCCCAAAAGTTGGGCACTCTAAATTCAACAAGATATCCACCATCAATATGGGGGAGGTTACTACATGGAGTGCATAGACAAAAATAGAAATACATAGACTTCTTCCTTACCATCACCGATGTTTGTGACATCTTGAACAACACAGTCATTGACAACCAAAAGGAGGGAGACTTCTGTATCTTCAGAGTCCGAGCTTTTCAGTAGATTAGTAGTTACATCTATGATTACACCCGCCACTATATCTGATAAATTTTTGGTGGATAGCAGAGCATAACGCATTGAGTAATAAATCAAACTCCGGCTGCCCAGGCTTTTGTTTAGCAAGTAAGGGAAAAAACCTTTAAAAAAAAAAAAAAAACCAAAAAACTTATAACATTCACATAATTCCCATTATTAATACACTAAGGGCAGATTTTAGTTGGAACTTACTTAATTCTTATTTGCAAACATGGAGGATATATTTTTTACTAGAGTTATTAAACTCATGGTCATTATGTATTATATAAGCTGGTGTGCCTGTTCTTTAAAAACAACTTGAAAATAACACTTAGGCCTCATTTCCCCCACATTCAGTGCACAGTTAATATACAGTATATGGACAGTATGCAGCAGAACAGATTAACAGAGCTCCTGGCATCATGTATTATTATGATGCCGGTAGCTATAATGAAACAGCCACGCAGCTGTGCCAGTACAGTAAAGCAAAGATTTAAGCAAAGATTCGCTCCATGGCACACCGTTCGTATATACAGACTGTGCACAGAACATAGGAATAAGGCCTTATGGCTCATTTTCTGAAGACACATTCCCTTACAAAGTTGTTCCAGGACAACAGTGGTGGCACATCACTATGACACCACCATCTGATTAGTGTGGAGGTACAACCCCAGCATATGAACAGTAAAGTGCTGTATCAGTTTGTCTCTACTCAGCTGTACATGGATTACAGCGATCTAACCCTTACGAATCAGGCCTTGTAGTCTATCCACTTGAAAAGCCGCTGAATTTATCCAAAAATTTTCCCTTTAACGCAAAAAATTTGGTAGAGAAAACAGATTTCACCAATATATTACACTATTTCTTGTGAACTGTATTACCTGGAAGACTGGCTCCAAATGTGAATCAGCCTCAGAGCAAAAGAAGGATAATGCTGACTTTCCAAAGCAAGCCTGCAAATCTGAAATATAAATACCAGAATTTACATCATTCTTAAACACATACATCAATTCTCAATTAACTTATGCTATTAAAGTTATATTTACCTGAGGCCAAATCACAGCATAAAACACAGCATCAATCTCCTCTGCCGAGAATGGGTAGGTTTCAAAATCAGTAAAAAATTCTACTATGCGTTTCATTCCCAGGCGCCTCAGATTTTTAAGCGGATTAATACACCTAAGTTGTATCTAAGAAAGAAAAATAACTACATGAATCTGGAACCACATTTTTCTTAACAATTTTATTACACTAGAAAACAATAAGTAACACCAATGAATGAGAAGAGGCTGCTTCCAGCACACTATGGGGGAGGATTATGAAACTGGTGTAAAGTAAACCTAGCTCAGTTGTCCCTAGCAACCAATCAGATTCCACCTTTTATTCCTCAGATTCTTTGAAAAATGAAAAGTGGAATCTGATTGGTTGCTAGGGGCAGCTAAGCCAATTCTACTTTATACCAGTTTGATAAATCTCCCCTATGTCTTATTGTCTAGCTGAACAATAGCAGGGATCACTCATCCATGTAGATGTATGACCACCAGCTGATTAGAGGGGCTGAGAGCAGATGACTCTCTAGGGTTATTCAGATTACCATTATCGAGCCATATTAAAGTACAATATAGTCATATAAGCTCTTCTCAGTAGAATTGTACATGGCCTCTTTGTCTTGTCAGTAATTCAGTAAGATCAGAAGCAACATAAAAAAAATAATACTTTTTCTTAAAGTGACACTGTCACCCCCAATAATCATTTTTCAATCTTTACAGGTGTGTGTAACCCGCCTATATCTCTCTGCATACCTGTAATTATTTTCTGTTTCATGAGGTGGCTTTGCCTGAAATTGTATTTGGCCGGTATCTTCGAGCGCCACTGGGCGGGGCTTGGTCCCTGAAGCGCCACATAGCCCCGCCCATTACAGCACCGTTGACCCCGCCCCCTTGGGCACATCATATGTCCCAGCCGCCGCTCCGTTTTAAGGCCTCCTTGACGTGCGCGTCGTCCACATCACCCGCCGGCTTCCACGTGCGGGGCGTCATGTGGCGCGCAGGCGCAGAAGGTGACCGCTGGGTCACCCACAGCCGGGCTGTGCGTGCGGTCGCACAGCCCGCCAATTACACCGGCCGCACCGTCCCTTGTTGTTGGGACTCTCCGGAGGCCTCGCTGCGGCTGTGAAACCCTCCTCACAGCCAGCAGCGAGGCGCAGACATAGTACGCAGGCGCACTGCGGCGGTCCTTTTCGGCACATGCGCAGTCCTAAACAACAAGGGACGGTGCGGCCGGTGTAATCGGCGGGCTGTGCGACCGCACGCACAGCCTGGCTGTGGGTGACCCGGCGGTCACCTTCTGCGCATGACGCTCTCGCACGCGAAGACGGCGGGAGATGTGGACGCGCACGTCAAGGAGGCCTCAAAACGGAGCAGCGGCCGGGACATATGACGTGCCCAAGGGGGCAGGGCTATGTGGTGCTCAGGACCAAGCCCCGCCAGTGGCGCTAGAAGATACTCGGCCAAATTACAATTCAGGCAAAGCCACCTCATGAAACAGAAAAATAATTACAGGTATGCAGAGAGATATAGCGGGTTCACACACCTGTAAAGATTGAAAAATGATTATTGGGGGTGACAGTGTCACTTTAAAAAGTAGTAAGTAGATGCTTGGAACAAACTTCCAGCAGATGTGGTAGGTAAATCTATTATAACCTAAGATTGCTATAACCAATATACTAAGATAATAAGAAAGGAAATACTAAAAGGCAGACTAAAAAGACTAGGGGGGAGATTTATCAAAGGGTGTAAAATTTAGACTGGGGCATAGCAACCAATTACAGCTCAGCTTCCAGCTCTGGTGAAAGGAATGCTGAGCTGTGATTGGTTGCTGTGGCCAGTTTGCAGCAGTCTAAATTTACACCCTTTGATAAATCTCCCCCCAGGTGTTTTCTGTGTCGACAATCTTCTATGTTTCTACGTTTGTGCTCTCCCCTTATCTCTTTTCTTCACAATTTTATAATGACCTCTGCTTTGTTTCCAATGTCGATGAGGCTGCTGTAAAGTATACCTCTAAATGCTGTGCATAAAATGTGTAATGTGCAAACAATGAAATAAAATAAAAAATAAACATGTTTAGTATCTGGCTCTAATTAGATAAAAAATACATAGGTAATACCTTCACATTTAACTCATCCTGACAGCTTCTGATGACCAGAAGGGAGGGGAATGAGCATGGGCCCTGTTATTTACAAGGAGGCAGTACAGACAGTTTTACATTCCCATCATTGTTATACAAGTCTGATAAGCTCTCACTTTGTTTAGCAGATTGAGTCTGAAGTAGCTGACGGCCTAGAGTACTATACCTTTTTAGAAAACCCCCTTAAAACTTACTTTTATTCTTATAGATTAAAGGTAAATATTGGATGAAGATAGTTACACCATACACAACCACACCCACAGTGGTCTGTTAATACAGGAAAGAGAATGAACTGTTATTGGGGAAATGGTTCCTCCTAAGTCTCTTTAATAATATGACGTTGCCTCAGGAGAGCTGAGGGGGCTATATGATTACATTAAAGTGCATGGGACTTAGTGTGTGATGGTAAACACAGTACTGCAGACTGCAGCTTAGTATATATTATTAAAGAGACTCATAGGAGAAAATATATCCTCGATAACAGTGCATACTCTTTCCTGTATTGACAGACCACTCTGGCTTTTAACAGCTTCATCCATCTTCATCTTCATCCATATTTCCATTTAATTTATAAGAATAAAAGTTAAGGGGGGGGGGTTCTAAAAGGACTGCTGTACCCAAGGCTGCATGCTTGAGGGTAGAGTGTGATTTACTAGTTGTGGAACCCCGCCCCACCTGTGAGAGGGGAGTGTGTCAGTCAGATAAGTAGCTGACCTCTCAGAACCTAAACCGCTCAGCTGCACCTCTGTAAATAAGTTCCTATTCATAGGTCATAAACGCAAAGACAAAAAATAATTCAGTATCTGAACTCTCGGGGTCAGTAAAAGACCTGCCCTAAAACCAGTGGAAATTTAACCAAATAGTCTTTTTCCTGATTTAGCTATAGTGCGTTCCATAATCATTACCCAGATTTGCGCCTGTGGTATTTGACTTATGAACTTTTAACACCTTGCCGTCTAATGAAGCGATAAATGAACTCGGCAAATGGCTGCCTGGCATATGAGTCACATATCTGCGAGTTACTGAATCTGAAAACCTGCTGTAAAAACAAAGTTATACAATTCTGAGCATGGACATTACATGTTGATCAATGTAAGGAGGTTTATTATAGTGTCTACAAAGTTCTGTGAACAAGTAACATGTCGTTTTATGAGAACGGATTACTTGGGAAAACAAAACAAGGTAAAGTGAATTCTACAAAAAAAGTATTGGAGTTCTTGTTACAGAGGTTGAATGCCAGAGATAAATTGAACTAAGGTTGGTTTCACAAATTGCGTCTAAAAAAAAAAAAAAAAAAAAAAAGGTGGCTGACAGCTATCTGTGTACCAAAGCTCGTACAAGTAAGACTGTGAATCATTGAGTAAGACTGACTACTAGACTCCTAAGCTCAGAATTTACTCAGTTTCTCTATTTTCATAACATGGCACTAGCACAACTGGCACATCAGACTGCGCGTTCAATGAAACAGGTTCCTTACATTGCATTTCTTTCATTACGTTATAATGAATGTTATTAAAGAAACGTAAAAAATAAATATACAGTGGTACCTCCGTTCTCGAACTTAATTGGTTCCAGAAGGCAGTTTGAGAACCAAGCAGTTTGAGAACCGAGCAGTGTCTTCCCATAGAAAATAATGTAAATGTGATTAATTGGTTCCAGCAGCCACCAATAATTACCTACAATACTCATTTATTACACTGATAAGTGCTCAGTATAATCACTACAGTACAGTACAGAACAGCACTATACTGTACAGGACATTAAACATAAGAAATGTTCATCAGAACCAGCAATTATAGTACAGTAGTCACCAACTTCTCACCCATCCTTTACTGTATAGCGTCCCCCCCATCCAAGCACTGTAATGTATGGGAGATGGTGGTACACTGCTTTACTACTACTACTGCACTGTATATGCACTCCAGCAGTCTTATACAGCACTGTACTGTATGTGAAGCCTCACCACTGCTTAACTCGCCAGGTACAAACCACCATCCACGCTTGCAAAAACGTTTGAAAAACGTTCGAAAACCGAGCGAAGTTCGAATTCCAAACACTTCTTCTGGGTAAATTTTCGTTCGAATACCAAGCATTTCGAGCTCCAAAGCGTTCGAAAACCGAGGTATTACTGTATATGTGTTTTTACTGACTGGCAGCAATAATAGTCCCCAACACAACACAGTCCTCTTTTTGCCACCAGTGGCAGTGTCAGTGTCAGGACTGCAGGGCTCCAGGGCTGCAGGGCTCAATCCTGAGCCTCCCCCAATATCTATTCTTATCCATATTAGCATTAAAACAGAAATAAGGCTTGGGGCAGCAGCTGTGTCAGTAGCACTGCAGCCACAAAACAGTGAAGCAGAGCAAGCGAGTTAGCTATCAATCATTGCTCACTCTGCTTCACCATACCTCGGCTGCAGCGCTACTGACAGACAGTTTCCCCAATTGTAATGTTTATTCCAATGTTACAATAGATATTAAGGGAAGTTCATTGCTAATGCTGTATGCAGCAGCATTAGAGGTATCTAACTATGCTGGGACCAGGGCTTCTGTAGCCCTGTAGTTCCCGACATAGCCACTGGTGCCAGCAGGTGAGCCGTGTAACTCTTTTACTGCTGCCACATAAAACAAATTACATTTTCTTTAAATGTTATATAAACTAATGAAAGAAACATAGAAAACATAGATAATTTCCCCCAATAGTGTCCTAGACTAGGGCCACACTACATTATGCATCTGTTTCCCCCTATCATTTTAAATGTTTAATTTAAACATACAGAAAAACTTAGTCTATCACATCTTTGTGTATGTTAAAAAAAAAAATTACCTTTTTTTCCCATTTAAATGTACAGCGAAAATGCAGTGTGCCCTAGCCTTAAATATGACTCTTCAGTGCACACATTTAAGAAACTCAGTCCTATGTTAATGTGGCAGTTTGGGGCCAGCTGCTCTAGCTACCACTGCAGCCACTGCAGATAGGCAGCCTTAGTATTCAATAGAGGTGCTGCTAGAAGAGCAGGTGTGCGGGCCATCTCGGTCACAAAGTAGTAAAGGACTGCCCCCGATGCACCAAATAGTCTCACTAATATTATTAAATGCTTTTTCTTTTTCAACTGAAATTATTAAAAGGCACTATGTACTATCAGCAGATTAGGATGCCCTAACCTACTGATAAGATTCCCTTAAGAAATTGCCTTATTTATGAATTACTACTGTGTTATAGTCTAAAATATAATCTCTACACCAGGCGTCGCACAGTAACCGGATACAAACTGCATGAGCCCAGACACAGAACAATAATAGAAATTATTGCATTCCTGTAAAGAGAATATGTAACCCAACCTAACCTTAGTGAAATTATATGACTGTAGTACTACGACCCCAGGATTATCAACACAAAACATTTTACAATAACCTTACCTTTTCCTTCTGTTCAAGAATATGAGAGATAGTGGCTGTCATGCAAAGTAAAATCTGGAGCATCTCAGGTAAGTATGGGCTGATCAGATGACCTAAATTTTAAGAACTGACTCCAAACTATTGAATAGGCTGTGCTGTCGTCCAGAGGTATAAACATTAGAGAGGTCCACCTGTTCTACAGACTGCTGCACCAGAGCTAGACAGCTTCCTGCAAAGTAAAAACTCAGCATTAGCAAAAGAATGTTACATACTATTCTGGCATAAAAAGCACTGCCATTTTAAGACAACATAGGGGATTTATCAACCCCCTATGGCTGCAGTTTAGTGCAGAAAAGTCACAATTTTTGCGCTCCTACCTTTCATTTTTCCAAGAATCTGTGTGGAATGAAAAGTGGAATCTGATTGGCTGCCAGGGGCAACTAAGACAATTCTACTTTACACCGGTTTGATAAATATCCCCTTAGTGTTGATCTGTCTAGGCTTACAGAGGCGATGATTGTGCCCCCTTTCCCCCAATCCTTATGATGTCCATTTGCCGTAGAGGCCCCCAAAAGCCTCTCATTCATTTGAATGGTACAGGTCCAGTCCTTTGTATCCTATGGTCCCATAGGGTCTTGCTGTAAAGTAAATCTCTAAATGCTGTTAAAATAGCTCATGCAAGATGGTGGCGCCCATTGTGATAATGTATAAAAAGAATTAATAAATGAAAAAATGTCTACCTTCCTTCAGATGTCTCACTGGTTCATAAAGAAGATCTAAGAACATCTTATTTCTTCAGACTGGGAACCAGCTAAGAAACGGAGAACAATTGACATTCGTGTGCCAGCAGCTGACTTGCCCTGTGTTTGTGCTCCCTGTTTTGCTTCTCATACGTCCATATAATATTCTATGCAGAAGAGAAAAAGTAAAGATAATGGTGTCATGTGTCAAATCAAATGTACAGTTAAGGGAAAAAACACACAATTATTCTAAATAACCTACAGTAACTAAATTGTAGAAGAAATGAGTTTACTCAGTAGTGACCAAATAGAACATGTTGAGATTTATGTTGTTGAGTATTCAAAGGGGTTAATCAGCATTAGAAAAACATGACCATTTTCTTCCAGAGACAACACCACTCTTGTCTCCAGTTTGAGTGGGTTTTCGAAACCCAGTTTCATTGAAGAGTTCATTGCAAACCACTGAACTGGAGAAAAGACTCATGTTGTCTCTGGAAAAAAAGAGGCCATGCTTTTCTAACACTGGATAACCACTTTAAGCCTTTGACACTAATAAACAAAGACGGCACATGTATGGTGTGGGTTCAGAACACTTCACAGTGGAAGCTAGCTGTAATATACAGCAAGGCTCCTGCTGCAATGGCCAGGATCCAAGCTAGCTTTTCTCTCAAGCATTAATACTAATCTACTATCGTTTGGTGGTTTTTTACTGACGAGGCAATATGTAAGTCCACTATACATATTAGTTGGTTCATCATTTTTCCAGCCTAGCCACCTTTATTTGCCAAAGAGTGAATGTAAGTAAAAGTCTTGAGGAGCCCATTCTCCAGGGGCTTAGTACAGCAAATACTTTACAGTCTTGAAGCCATACAGTGTGGCATAGCGGCTGATGAACAACTAAAATTATTTCCTTCGTTTAAAAAATAAGGCTCAATGCCTATTTGCATTGTTCGCTCTGTTATTCTGCACCTTTATAGGAGCAGAACGGAAACAAAACCATTGTTTTTGTTGCACACCATACACCAATAACGCCTGAAGGACACCATTGATTTTAATGGAGTCCATTGGGTTGCTGGCATCTCAAGAGACAAAATAGGGCAGCATTTTGGATCGAAACTGCAATGTACCCAAGGCCCAATACAGAACAGGCAGGAATGTGGAAACAGGTCATAGGTCTCAGTACTAGTTATTGCATTTGTCAATCTCTACCCAGGCTTACCTCATGAGCACAGGAATAAGGTCTGCTCTATGCATAGGCTTGACTATAGAGCTCTCCTCAGAAATGCTGAAATGGACTATTTCCTCCTTAAATTTTTTATCATCGAGTAATCTTTTGTAAATTTTCCCTGTAAGATGTGAAACCAGTATTTCATAAATTATAAAACACAAGCAATTCATTCTAGAATCAAAATACGGTAATATATGAGTTGTTTTCTCTGTTGTATAAAGTTGTGTAGTATTCTGCACTATTGTGTTCAGCAACAAAAAAAAGCTCAAAAACACAACACAACAAATATATATATATATATATATATATATATATATATATATACACACACACACACACAGTGGTACCTTGGTTTAAGAGTAACTTGGTTTAAGAGTGTTTTGGTTTAAGAGCTCACAGTTTTTCAAAATTGTGACTTAGTTTAAGAGCATTGCTTTGGATTAAGAGCTCCCTGTACTGGGTGGGAGGGGTAGTGGAGGAGGGGCATGGTCTGCATAGCGGGGTCTACAGCCCTGTACTCTGACCCAGGAAGTCTCCCTCACCTTCTAAATCATAGCAGATCCACCTCAGGCTGGGGCTTACATCAGGGGACAGGACTGTGGAGGTAATCTCTCCATAGCTGTAACTCTCTCTCTCCCTGGACAGAGAGTGCTGCATGTATGTGCCCCCATCTGTCTTGCTCATTCCTTCATGCTCCCTGCCAGTCTCTGTCCACCCTTGTGTTTCCATCCTCTCCATTATTACAGTAATTTATAATATCACATATTCTGCTGTTTCTAAATGTTTGTTTCGTCTGTTTTACATGTTATTCAGAATAATAAATCATATTGGGGTGTGGAACCAATTGTCTGCATATCAATGATTTCTTATGGAAAATTTGCTTTGGTTTAAGAGTGGATTTGGATTACAAGCACAGTCCCGGAACGAATTATGCTCGTAATCCAGAGCACCACTGTCGTTTTAACTTTTTTTGCAGAAATCAATAGTACAGATGACTTTAAGAAACTTTGTAATTGGGTTTATTACCCGAAAAATGCATTTTTATCATGAAAAAGCAGTTTAAAGCTCTCCCCCGTCTTCATTGTTCTCTATGGAGAGGGGAGGGGTGGAGGGAGATGAGGCACCAAAACAGGACAACAAGAGTTACTTTACAGCTACATCACCGGCTATCTCCTCTGAAATCACCACTGACTTCTCTGACCTCTGAATAGTGGCTTTCACACAGCTCCCACTGTGTAATCCTTTGTTCTCTGCTGCCAACTAATCTCCCTCCTCCCTCCTTCATAGGTTACACAAGGCTCGACTGATGTAAAAGAGTCAAGATTTCCTGATAATGAGCAGTGAATGAGAGAGAGGAGGGAGGGGGGACCTGGAAAAGTCTTTTTGAATGCAGATAATGGCATATTTGCCTAATAAACCCAATCACAAAGCTTCTTAAAATCGCCTGTACAATTGACTTCTGCAAAAAAAAAAAAAAAAAAAAATATTACAGTGACACTTTAAGTCAATGGGAAAGACATTCTGCTAAATCCATTTTAGTTTCAGTTTGACATATAAGCTTTTATCCTTTTCAAGAGTATAAAACATATATGCTAAACATATACACAAAGCCCCTTTAACTCTTTTCATTTAAGATTTCCCAAGCATAAACAATTAAGAAAAGTTACTTGTAGGGCAGAATATGTGGGTGTCTGTAGCTCAGCACACAATCCAAGGCAACTTTTTGTACGTTCTCATCTTGATGACATAATAACTGGAGACAAAGAAGGTAAAAAATTAAACAAGCACAAAATACCTGACATCTCTGCTTTACAGCCTACAGTCCTAACTTTTATGAACTGTTTTTCAAAAGAACAGATTCTGCTTTCCGGTGACTGCTGTATCTTCAGACTGCTCTTCTTAAGAATGATTGACAGCCAGAGAAAACGGGGAGGTCTGAAGACACAGCGGCAGCTTGAGAGTGGGATGCCGAATCACAGAGCAGCGCAGAATGTATATATGCACTGCTAGGAATCTAGAAACTGACAGCATGGATACATGCATATCTGTGCTGTCAATTTCCTTAGCCGTTACCATGGCATTTCCATAAAAGTTACAAGAGTAAGTTCAGGCATGTTAGTTGTCACCTGTTAATTGCTACTATCAAACAGATGTTTCTGATAAAGTCAACAGAATGCCAATTTACCATCAATTTCTGGCTTCTGACTTTTGCAACATAGCAGAAAAATGACATAACAAAACATGTGACTACGCCCTAAATACAGCTTTACAACAGAGCTCTGTTTTACCAATACTATCTCCACATTAAAAAAGACAGTTTTTCCACAATAGGGCCAAAATAGCACTGAACCTTAGAGAAATTTTCCCAACGTGGTTCCTATGAAGTAGTGCAACACAACCAACACACAATGGCAGTGCCTAAAGAATATTAATAATTCTAATGGTGTCTATACAACGGTGTCAGCTTAAAGTGTCACTGTCGTTTTGCAAAACTTGACATGTCATAGAGACATGTCAAAAGTTGTGATCGCTCAGACCCATACTGATCGGGAGATAGAGCGGTGGGATAGGACCACGCTTCCCCGACCCTCTGTCATGTAATCAGTCAGGCTTATAATGGAACTCTATGCAGCCCGACTGATTATGCTGACACAGAGCCGGGAGAGGACGCTCTGCAGCGCGGTCCAATTTCCCCGCTCGGTTCTCCCGATCGGTACGGGTCTGAAGGCTCAGAACCAGGCCGATCAAAACTTTTGACATGTCAAAAGTTTCCCAAAGGACAGCAACACTAAGTAGTACTTCTACAAATGTGCCAGCCTGTGGCTATAAAATCCAATAAACCCAGCTTGAAGGACCTATACTGTGTGCTCCTTTGGAGAGGCCAATCACAGATATGTTTTGTTCCCAGGAATTCAGGAGTGTTTTAAAGGTTCCAGCAACACTTGCTGGCATAGGATTGGGCTGTCAGGAGCCATCTGCATACAACACTAAATCGACTTTGGCATTATAATATAACCCATCCACATCCAACAGGGATTAGGAAACACTGGCTCTACTACTGTAGTTAGGATGGACACTTGGGTAATGCTCTGCAGTCCAATAGGTATCAATTCACACCAGAGAATTAGCAGCACTCACTAGTAGATGCAAACTTTATTTCAGCATACAACGCAGAGTCTTACAGGACAGCCGTTTGGTGAACTATTGCTATCACCCGGCTCACAATACTCGTCATGCAGCTGGTGCATCTTAGCTCTCGTAGAACAGAAGTGGGCTGTATGAGGTCGATAGAACATGGAGTCAAACCGTTGCTTAAATTCCTAGGCTTGGAGACCCATTACGAAATGGAGATGATTGTCAAAAGCCTTGCTGAGGAAGGAAACAAGCTGGATCATACGTACTGAAGCACTGGGACCCGCTAGGCCTAAGTGATAAAGATGATCTAAGTGTTTTTTTCTCACATTATTTGGTTATATATGTAAACAAACTGTACTTATATGATGTCTTGTGGTGGGTCATTTACACATGCTGAGCACTGCTGATGTATTTTAAAGAAAGTTTGCATCTACTGGTAGGTTCCATGATTCTCTGTTTTGAATTGATAATAATCTAAGCATTTTGTGCAAAGCGAAAATAAATTATACACTTGTTTTCACTGGCTATATTTAGACGTACTGTATAAAGAGATTGCTATATAGCACTATTGTAAGTAAAATTACCACTAACGTAAAATACCGAGTAGTTACTTGATGACAGAGCTGAACATACATTCTCTAAAGTCTAACTAGTCAACAATCCAGGCAGCTACACTGTACAGATGGCATTATCACTAATGGGCTCTTATAGCTTTATTGACACACAGTAGTGAGGGTAATAAACTTATACTACTACATTCATTACAGAAAAAACCTATGAGGTCACTTACTAGTGTTTAACATGGGTTGACACTGAGTAAATGGAGTTTTTACATATACAAGAATAGTATGTATTACCTGAGTGTAAAGTTCATGTAACTTGGTTCCAGATATAATGAACGAGGATTTGAAAACTTGGAAAACACTCCTAAATGGGCAACAAGTTGCCTACAAAATAATTAAAACAGAGGAAAAATGTATTAAATTCCATAAAGTCAGCAGATTATCATATTTTTTAGACTATAAAAACCACATCAAACTGGAGGGCACAAGAAAGTGTGGTCATCAGGGTATATTTTGCTGCCTGGTGTTGAAAGGTGTTCAAGAGCTGCTGCTTCTTGACAATATGCTATACTAATGTAGGAGTCTGTTGGCACATTGCAACTAATCTACGTTAAAGGGGTAGTCTCTATTCAAACAGTTAGGCTGCATTCACACGGAACGTGGACGTGGAGGGCCTGTAACAGAGTACTTCCCCGCACAGGCAGCATCTCTGATATGATGCTGGGAGCGGAGGAACTGTATGAATATGTGCCACGCTGTAATGACAGAGCTGCGCGGCTGCTTCATTGCAATGCAGCGCATACTCATACAGTTCCCCCGCTCCCAGCATCATATCCGGCTATGCTGTCCGTGTGGGGGAGGAAAATCTGTTGTGAAAGCAGCCATATTCCCTATCCACAGGAAAAGCTATAACTAGAGGATTGGCTGGAGTCTGACTGCTGGGACTCATCAATCCTGAGAATGAACAGCAGCAGCTCAGCATGCTACAATGTAAACAAAGCCCCATAGAGAATGAGCAATGTGTTCCAATCATTCAGGGGCACAATCCTCCTGCTGTCTTTGGACCTGATAGTTATCCCGTATCCTGTTGAAAGGGGGTATCGTTGTGAAATTAGAGTATCCTTTTATTAATCATTTACACATTGCTTATCTGAAAGTTATAGTATGCCAATTCGCAGCTATTTGTACCAAAGCATAATGTTTTTTTTACTGTGCCAGACTAAAACATCTGTTGGCCCTATAACTTCATAGTAGACGTTAGGAAATTCTTTAGAATGCTGCATGATGCCATTCCTGTTATTTCTCCTATAAGGCTGGGTTCACACACAGTATATTTCAGTCAGTATTGTGGTCCCCATATTGCAACCATAACCAGGAGGGGATTGAAAACACAGAAAGGCTCTGTTCACACAATGTTGAAATTGAGTGGATGGCCGTCATTTAATGGCAAATATTTGCGTTATTTTAAAACAACGGCTGTTATATTGAAATACTGGCAGTTATTTACTGTTATATGGCGGCCATCCACTTAATTTCACCATTGTGTGAACAGAGCCTGTGTTTTCAATCCACTCCTGGTTGAGGTTACAATATGAGGACCACAATACTGATTGAAATATACTGTGTGTGAACCCAGCCTAAATGTATGAATAAATGGAAGCAGTCAGCTCTATATAATGCCCACAGCCCAAATGTCATAGCAGTGGTGCTGAGCTGCAGCAGGTACACCTACTCCCTTCCGGCCCAGTGTGACTGATGTACAGAGTTTGGACACATGTGGTGCTGAGTGTGGAAGAAAGATGCCATGCTTTTCAATAGGGCATGTCCCTAAACAGTATGACGACCAATCAGCGAAAGATGACTGTGTAGGGACACGCATAAGTAACGAGAATAGTGCCTAGCTGTCAATTTATTCACACATTTCCAGGATGAATAACAGAGAAACTACCCAATATAAAAGTCTAAAGAAATGTATATAAATGTTAGAAAAGTTGACAAGTATTCTTCACTTAATACTGATGGCCTACCATTTGAGTGGGACTAGAATGGAGTGCCAGACCCAACAAACCACATCTGCCTGAGTAAACAATGACACAGCGCTGGACCCCCATGATAACACGTAGATGTCCTATCTCATAGAAAGGCCATTTAAGGGTGCCTTCACATTCCTTCTCATTCTGTACGGGTTTACATACTCACAATGGATCTTTCATTCCATTGTGAGTATGTAAAGCCTTGCCCCGTTAACCCTGAGCTGCTTGGTTAAAACATTACCGGTCTCCGGCTCTGGCTCCCTTAAATGCTGCTCAGCCAATTGGTGCACTGTCCCTCCGCAGCCACTGATTGGCTGATCGGGACGTCGAGTACCCGGGAGCCACAGAAGCAGGCCGGAGCGCAGAATGGTAATGTATTAACTGAGCAGCGGTGGGTTAAGGGGGGACGGGGCTTTTACATACTCACAGTGGAATGAAAAATATGCTGCGAGTATATAAACCCATACAGAATGCCAGGACACAGGATCGCAGTGGATTTCTCAGTATGAAATCTGCTGCGATCCGGTATGTGTGAACCCCACCTTAAGGTGTTATAAGGAAAACATGTTGCTATCATAGAAAGGGTATAAGGGTAAATTTTCTACAGCTAGGTCTATGTGATCATCTGTAATGTTCAATATGCATAATGAGTTAATGCCTTAAGCACAGAACTAACCTAAAACTGCTCATACGGAAAATGCTAATAGGAATGTTTTTTACACTCTGTAACTTAAATCAGATAACTAACCTAAAAGGGCTGTAAGTTAATGAAGCTTTGAGAGGAGGGAGAAAAGTTTGAAAACAGTTACTAAACTCAGGATGCTGAACCCTGCTACATGTCTTACTAACTAAGGCATGTCCACATGGCTAAAATTTGTGACAATTTGTATAAGGAAGCTTCACAGATTCCCATGCACAAATCAACGTGTTTGTGTGTGGAAATCCTGCTCCCAATAAATTGAGTGGAAATCCTGCTTCCTGGGTAATACAGCCGAGGACTGCATGGAAAACATGGATACAGCAATAGGCTTTATCCATGTTTTCCAAGCAGTTCTCGGGCTGCATCCACCTTCTCCAGGCAATACAGGATATATTGAACAATACAGGATACATTGAACATAAAAACATAGAAAGAGTGTCTGCAGAAAAGACCACTGGGTCCATCTAGTCTTCCCTTTTAGTCTGCCCTTTCTTATTATCTTAGGATAGATATATGGTTATCCCAGGCATGTTTAAATTCTGTTATTGTAGATTTACCTACAGTTTGTTCCATTATGTTTTTCTGATCTTTCCTCCAACAAACCTCTCAATGTGTCCTCTTGTGTCCTGTTCTTGAGTTCAGTTTTTTTTTTTTAACACTTCCCTCCTGAACCTTATTTAGTATTTTAACATACTAAAAGGCTTTGATCATGTCCCCCCTTTCCCTTTTTTCCTCTTAACTATATCAATTCAAATCGTTAAGTCTTCCTGAAATGTTTTATGCCTCGCACCTCTTCCGCCATTTTAAAAAAAATCTTTAAATACTATTTAATGCTAAGTGCATTGGAAACAACTCACTTTGAGGCAGCTCTTCTGGTTTTTCTTTGCCTGTGATCCAGTATGTCAATCTCCTCAAATTCGGTGTTAGCTGCTTCTTCCATTGCTCATCTTCAGCAATGTCTCCACCCCCTGTACTGTCCTTTACTTTATCTAACTTCCGAAGGTCTTGAGAAGGAGCCACTAACAAGTCTGCTGGATAATATTCATTGCTAAAAAAGAAAATATGGCAATAAAGATACAATTAAAAAATATTACCAACATTAAAAGAATGTATTGTTATACTGTTTTAGAAATCAGCATTATAAATGGAATACAGAAGTAACACAATATTAGCTGTCACTGGAATACAATTAGGTTTTTTAAGCTGCCATCACATCAGAGGTGGATTTAAAAGAAATTGGAAATATACAGAAACATACTGTTCCATCCTGCTGGATACATTGTAAGCTTTGGCAACAAAATATGCAGCAAAAAACAGCAGTGGCATTTTTAGAAAAAACAAACTTGTGTGATACCACCCTGGGGGGATTGCACACATAGCGGAAGCTAGAAGTGGTTTTAGAGGGAATAAGAAATTTACAGAAAGGATTTTTGCTAATTCTTGCATGATGCACTGGTTTTAGTTCAAAAAACGAAATCACTGCTTTTAATATTGATATACTAATCAATGTAACAATCCCATTAATTCTTCAAACGAGCAGAAAAGTGATTAAAAAAAAATTGTAAAATGAAAGGTTACTACCTTATAAATCTCAGAAGAAGAGGAGAAAGTTCTCTAGATCGTGGTTCCACCCTGTCAGGGAAGAATGACATAGCTTTCCAAAGAAGAAACCGAAAATTGGTATAATCCGTCCTCTCTTTTACATCTATTCTACGTTTCCGCATATCACCATATAGAACTCCAATTTCTCCTGCATAAAAGCCAGGGAAATCCTTTGCCTCATTGCACGAGGACTCGTCATTTTGCTCATCTTGTAGTTCTCTTTCTGTATGAAAAAAAAATATCAAGACATGTAACAAACAGTTACAAGACTTAAAAAAAGAGGATTTTTTACTCACCGTAAAATCTCTTTCTCGTAGTCTTCATTGGGGGACACAGATACCATGGGTATAGGCTGCTGCCACTAGGAGGCGCTGACACTAAGAAAGAAACAAAGGAAGTGACTCCTCCTGAGCAGGATATACCCGCCCACAGGCACTGAGCTAAACCAGTTTGTACAAGAGCAGTAGGAGAAGTCAAGAACAGGTAAAGTAGGAATAACACCAAAACGGAGAAAACTACCATACCGAGGAAAAACCCAAATGAAAAATGGGTGGGTGCTGTGTCCCCCAGTGAAGACTACGAGAAAGAGATTTTACGGTGAGTAAAAAATCCTCTTTTCTCGTGCGTCTTATTGGGGGACACAGATACCATGGGACGTCCAAAAGCAGTCCATGGGGTGGGAAAGATAACCGCTAGACAAGAGCGCTTGGCGAGAAGGCACAGAATAGCACCAACACAACCATCAACTAGGAATAGAGCAAGGGATGATGCTGAATGCGTCAGAGAAAACCCCGACAGGTCCGCGGCAAAGGAAAGCAGGTCTAGTCCCTGGAGCAACGTGCTGCACTGCAGAGTGGGTTGTGGCCTTCCTGGAAGCCAGCAACATGATGTAACATTGAGTCCAACAGAACTAGTAGGCTAGATGTGGGGAAAAAAGCAGACGCCCAGCCAAGTAGGCGACCACAGGCGGCAGGGACTTACTCTGAGGTAGAACAGAAAAAAGGCAAATACAACCATGACGGGAGAGACTGGAAAATGTTTCGTGGCACCTAGAGGCCTAAGGCGTCAAATAAAGGAGAAAGGACTGAAAGTCTCTCATAGAAGGTGCCACATGAGATGCAGGAGAAGCTGCGTCCCTGACTATGGAGCAGGGAAGAATGGCCAGGCTGGAAGCTCCATAGGCCTAGGAGTACAGTCTTCACTGAGAAGAGAAAGCCATGGCCTATGACATGAGTTACCCCATCTGAGAAACACATACATAATTAATAAGAATAAAGCTTTCCAAGCGTAATGCAGTCCAGGGAAAGAAGGAGAGGGAGAAAAGAAAACCATGATCTGAATCTTGAGCAAGTTGTCCTGAAAAGAGTACAGTAGTACCAGGTACCCCGCAGTGTCCGACAGAAAAGATGAGCAGAGGAAGCCGGTAGGCCGGGAAAAAAACAACTCCATGGGCTGTTAAAGCCTTAGAAAGGAGGTCGATTATATAAAACACTCCGCTCCAAGGAAGCCTAGAGGTACTCGAGAGCATGGAGTCAAAGAAGAAAACCGTTGAGGGAGGTCGAGGTAAGGCTGATGGGCACGGGAGTTATCACAGGACAATGGGAACAACAGTTAATACATAGACTAGAGTCCATATATAGACTAGATCTAGAAACCAACGCCTCAAAGGGTGAGCAGAGACATTGCTTGAGAAAGGAACCTTATACGGGATCCAATGGCCACATTGAAGATATTAGCGGATCAACCAGCTCAACCGGATCCCTAGGCAATTGGAAAGGCGAGAGCCAGATGCATTCTGGTGGACAGAGCAACAGGAAAACAAGGGGACTTTAATGGTGAATGAGAAAAGATGATCGAGAATTGGCAACTTGCCGAACAAATGAAGACTGGCCAGAATGCAATAGGTTCGGAGACGATAGAGCCTTAGGTAGGGCCAGACATAGGCCAGTGAACAACCCTGTTTGCAAGTAGAGGAAATCTTTAAGGGAGAAGTTCTCGAGGACTCCACATGGGAGACAAGATTAGGGAGGGGGACCGGGAGTCCCATCTGGAGAGCATGGCAGGTCAACAAGAAGACCAAGGACAAGCAAGTCAAGCAGGAGTGCTCATAGAGGCCAATGAGGGCCGAAAACCCACACCTGCCTGTCGGAAGAAGCAATCTCGGAATAACAGTCCTCTGGAGGACTGGAGGATACCTATTATACTAAATATTCCATCCTCACGGAGGAGAGAAGGACTGCTTGAAGATTTCCTGACTGAGTAGTAAAAAACCAAACCTAGGATAGGGGGGTCATGCACAACAGTGTGCTACTCCAGAGCGTAGGAATAACTGTGTATGCGGGAGCACTGCAAAAGCCTGAACTGAGAACAACAATGCTTCATAGTCCATATGGCCAAAAAAGGACACTTGGAGAAGCTAGACCACAAAGGGACCATACACCTAGGCTTAGGACGGTAGAGAAACAGTACAGGCAGTAAACAGGAATCCTTACCCTGTGAGACTGCAGCTGCCTAAGAGAGAGAAGACTAAATACTTGCCATGTTGGCCATGTTGGCAGCACTGTGAGTCATGTAGGCAGTCGATGTCCTACATACACCAGGGGTAGAAGAAACCCTTACTGTTTTACCTGAGGAACCGAGAGGCCTCACTTCACCCAGATCAAAGAGAAGAGGCAATGTGGCTGGTGCTGACCAAGGACAGCTTCCTGAAGTAGAGCACCATGAGACAATAAGAACAAACCTCGCTGAGGGCCATCCGCAGTATAGCAGAGGGGACGGTCTAAGCAATACAATACTACTACTGTTACTAAGCCATACTACTGGGTAACAGCCAGTGAAACAAATGCCAAAACATGGTAGTTATGCCCAGATGAAGGACAGAAGAACCACCCTGACAGTACAGGATGAAATAGTGACTGTACCTATATGCTGCCGGCCACTCAGAGGACCAGAGTATGACAGTACAACAGTCCGGGGGCAGGTTAAAGCGAGGGGTTCTGTACCTTGTGTAGTGGGACACGTAGCAGGATGCTCGGGCTTTAGAAAGGATACGGCCCGAGAGGAATAAACCAAGGTTACACTGCCCGAGAGCAGGTAATGAGACTTGCTAGTGGAAACATACAGAAGACGAAATGGTGTGGTAACAAGTTACCCTATGATGATTCCCTGAAGTGACAGGCACCGATCATGGGAGTCCTACGAGGATGAAAGGTAATATACAGGGTAACACGAGCAGAGTAGCTGCAAGCAGTAAGTAACCAAGGACCAGCATTCAAGAGATACAAATCCCTGGACTGGAAGCAGGTAATGTGCCTGGTCAGACCTGTAAACTAGACAAGCAAACAGAAGCCTACAGGGTGTGCTCTGGGAGCAGGGAAGAGAAGAGGACTGAGTCCCAATGTAAACGAGAACTGGACACGAGAAATGCCAAGCATCATCACTATAATGCACTATAATGAGTGGACCTGAAGAAGGTGTATTACATCGTGTAACAGAATACCACAATCTGTGCACACCGAACTACAGGTAATGTAGTTGGAGCCATATCATGCAACAGAGGGCAGAGCTCTGAATAACCTTGTACCACCTGGGAGGGGGTAACATGTCCAGTTCTATGTCCGTGACATCATGTAGTAAAGGAATCTATGTCATGAAGATGAGAGGCAGGTTTGAAGCACCGCCCGCTAAGGGGTGATGTGAATGACAGGACATGTCTTGTGCTTGTGACATCCTGTAGCAGAGGGGGGTAGCTCTGAGTAACACAGGAACAATGATTGGCAATGGGTGATGTGTCTGGTCCCATAACCTGTATGACCAACCATGTAGCAGACGGTTCTCCTGGTTGGGAAACCGTGTAGCAGAGGGTTCTGCTCAGAGCCCAGATACACCGCCTGGAAACAGATAACGTGTCTGGATCCGTGTCCTGCTCGTGGCACCATGTAGCAGAGGGTTCTGCTCAGAGCACAGATACACCACCTGGATAGCGGGTAACGTGTCTGGTTCCATGAACTTCTCGTGACACCATGTAGCAGAGGGTTCTGCTCAGAGCACACATACACCGCCTGGATAGCGGGTAACGTGTCTGGTTCCATGAACTTCTTGTGACACCATGTAGCAGAGGGTTCTGCTCAGAGCCCAGATACACTGCCTGGATAGCGGGTAACGTGTCTGGTTTCATGTACTTCTCGTGACACCATGTAGCAGAGGGTTCTGCTCAGAGCACAGTAAACTCTGTCTAGTAGTGAGTAACGTGTCTGGTGCAGTGTCCTACTTGTGACACCATGTAGCAGAAGGATCTCACTGAGGGCACAGAAACACCGTATGGTGATGGGGAATGTGTCTGTGCGTATGTGGTTGGAGGGGAACCAGAATGTGTATATAAGTATTAATGTAATCTTAAATATATAAAATCTGACACAGAGGGGTCAACCAGCACCAAAAATGCTGGATCTGCAGACCAAGGGTTGCTGGAACATTATATGGAACATTGGCCATAAGAAAACTTGATGCAAGCCATTCTTATATATGTAATGGTGTAATAACCACTTCCACCAGTAGGTGGCAGGAGAAGCTGCTGGGAATAGAACAGTGTGTGTGGTAGCTCTCCCGGGAGACCACACACACGTGGCAGGGGGAGCAACATCCCTCAGTGTAGGCTCAGTGTAGCCACAATCCTAATAAAAAGGCAGGATGCTGCAGTCCGCAGCACCCGAAAAGGGGCGGGGCAACCCGGGAGGGGGCGGGGCATCACAGTGAAGGCTCCACAGAGTTAAAAAGATAACAAAAATGGTGATGCTGCGGCCCTTACAGCATCCGAAAGGGGGCGGGGCCTAACGGGAGGGGGCGGGGCATCACACAGTAAGTCCCAGCAACTTAAGAAAAATGTTGGGATGCTGCGGGCTGCGCGGCTCCCGAAGGGGGCGGGGCCTAACGGGAGGGGGCGGAGCATCCCACAGTGCAGAATCAGCCACATAAGATACAGGGCTGGATGCTGTGGCTGGGGGCGGAGCCTAACGGGAGGGGCGGGGCATCCACAGTGCAGTAGTGCAGGCTCAGCAACCTAAGAAAAATGGCGGGATGCTGCGGCCGACAGGGGGCGGGGCCTAACGGAGGAGGCGGAGCATCCTCCAGAGCAGGTACTCCAGACATAGCCACAATAGGGGAAAAAGGCGGGAAACTGCAGCCTGCACAGCACTGACAGGAGTGGGAGACCCCTCACTGTACACCCCATGGCACCCAGAGAGGCACCAGTACAAAATAAAATGGAGGAGGGGGCTGGCCTGTTACTGACTGAGGAGAGAGCCACAGAGGTACAGTGACCCTCAGGGAGTGGAGCATGGGGAGATGGAGAAATCCCTGTGTGAGGAAAGCATGGCCCGGGGGTTGTCTATAAGAATAAAATGGCGGCCTGGGAGGGAGGGCAGGGGGAATATACTCACCATATAGGAGCACATACTCACCATTGTTGTCTTCAGCCGGTGGGTGCCTCACCTTACGCGCCAAGCTCTGGGGGGCGAGGCGGGAAGGGGCTGTGCGGATACAGAGTCCGCAGAAAGGCGACCAGACTGATCTGGGGCCCTGGTGTCACGTTGCCGGCCGGTGGCGACCGAGGGGCGACAGCCCATTTACATTTATGGTCTGTTCCCTGGTCGCATAGTGAGGGGATCAGGGTGGGTCTAGATTACCCACCGTGCCCAAGAATCCATAGGACCTAGAAGGAAAAAGAAAATCTAACTAACTAAACATAAAGGAAGAAACTGGTCTGGAGAACCCAGACCTGTGTCTGCCTCCTACTGACACTAAGCTAAACTGGTTTAGCTCAGTGCCTGTGGGCGGGTATATCCTGCTCAGGAGGAGTCACTTCCTTTGTTTCTTTCTTAGTGTCAGTGCCTCCTAGTGGCAGCAGCCTATACCCATGGTATCTGTGTCCCCCAATAAGACGCACGAGAAAAGGGATATAAATGCGCAGAACATTGGGGCATGTTGGTGTACACTCAGGCATGGTCAGCTCTGATTGGACAGTGTGAGACACACACCCATCTGGTAAAACCCAGTTGGCTATTTAGTTTAGCATTTTTTACTAAGAATAAAAAGGAAATGGGACAACGCAGTGCTATAAGAAGAGATGGAGAATACAAAGATTCACTAAAATACACCCACCAGGAGAGGCTACAGGCTCTCTTTAAAAGCACAATTTTACTGTGTTTTATCATGGCACTGCATTAAAGGGGGTTTTCCCTGTATAATACATTGCGTAAAAAAAAAGAAAATGTCATGAACCCCTGAAAGCGCAGCTCCAATGTCTCCCAGTCCCTGCTGCTTTGCCTCCAATGATGTTTGGTTTGTACCCACTCAGTCATTCATTGGTTGCAGCAGTGACTGAGCATGCATTTACAGCACAATGTCATCACAAACTGTCAAAGGGGAAGGGAGAGGGCTGGGGAACATCAAAATGGCAGCTGCAGGGATCATAACAAGTGAGTATGCTTTTTTTTAGTGCCCCAATGCATTTTAAAACATTTCTTTTGCCCAGAATCTGTCACCACCAACCCACCCTCCTCACCCTGGCTGTGGCCATTCCCAGTATATTACATGCCAGGAGTAGCCCAACTAGCGTTATTGTCAAAAATACCAAAATCAAAGAAATGGGATACATCAAAACCAGTATCAGTATAAAAAAAAAACAGATCAGGCATACAGAAGATATGCTACTGCTAAAGGGGTTATCCAGGTTTAGGAAAACATAGCTGCTTTTCTTCCGGAAACAGCACCACTTTTGTCCTCAGTTTGGGTGGGGTTCTGCAACTCAGTTCCATTAAAGTGAATGGAGCTTAACTGCAATATCACATATAACCTAAGTACAGGGATGGTGCTGTTTTTGCAAGAAAGATGCTATGTTTTTCTAAACCTGGATAGTTTCTTTAAGAGAACCTTACCATGGATGTTAAGTCAAGCACAGCACATTATTGACTCGGTATGGTGGCATTCATTTTGTGAACACAGCATATCTTGAAGAAAAGGATGTTAAATTATAACTACCAAGAGTACATTACCTGCGTGAGTAGCAGACTTTTCCAAATGCTCATAAAACACCTTCCAGAAAGTCTTGTTTTCCATCTCATTTGCATGAGAACTGTGAAGTAGTAAAAAGATTAGAGTTTTACTTTAGGACCAAAGACATTGAATGTATCTGATACTGTCCAATTGACTGATGTTTATCAATAACGTCACTGGGTGAACCATTTACTATACAATGTGACATTAACAGAGCATCTTTCATCCACGTATCTGTGATGTCACCCTGCTATCCTGTACAATTCTTGCATAAGCTACTTCCTCCCACATATGTAATACTTTGTGAAACTGCTCATGAGTACTCACACTAACTACTGTGGTTACTACTAGTCAGATGTAGGCCTATTGGATGACCCAATTCTCGCTGTACACAAGCAATAACGCCTGTACATTGGCACTTGTTTGCAGAGCCTGTTACAAGGCTTGAGCTGAGGAGAGCTGTATGATCAATTGCTGGATCATTTGTGGGGCCCTCCATTACCAATACTTGTGTGCCGCAAGTCCTCTATTACACAGGGATGTGTGTGGCCCAATAAACCCCCCCCCCCCCACACACACACACACACGCGTAACAGGGCCCCTATGCTAGCCTAGTGTATGCTGTTTCACAGAACACCTTTTTTTTTTCACCAACAACATTTACTCACACAATAAGCTCAATCACAGGGTCCCAGAGAGGGCTGAAGTTCACATAAAGCATCGCCACTAAATATCTCAATGGTACCTTAAAACAAAACAAAGCAATAGAGTGAGGAAGAAAGACATTTGAGAGGGTGAAAACTACAATAGAAAATTGTACATTAAGAGACGTAAAGTCTGCAGTAAAAAACAAAAACAAACCACAGCAGACATGAATAATACAGCAAAAAAAGGAACACATAACTAACCTCCTGAAAATCTTCCTTCATTGTTGCCTGTACAATATCATGCCTAAGCTTCCTAAGATGTAACAATTTTTCTCGATAACCATGGACAGTAGCCGAACAAGCTCAGCTTGCAGAAGAACAGAGAAAACTGAGAAGTTTTCCCCTTCTCTGGGTTCCTAGAAAGCAGACAGGTACTGGTTAGCCCGCTTCTAATGATAAACCTGCAAAATAGTCTCTGAAAGATCCACTTACCTCCAGACTTGTGGGTGGTTGACTACAAAAGTGATTTAAAATCCGTATGGTCAGCAAGACGCACCTACATAAGAATGGAAACAGTTTAATGATACAAGCAGTGTCATTGAAATTATACAGCTGGCTAGTAAAAAAAAAATATATACGTGTTATAAATACACTCACTTATTACTGGGTCTACCCAAATTTTTTGAATATGTCAATGTTTCTGCACTTAAAGAGAACCTAACCAAGTGCTCAGGGTGAGGAATACAGCTGTTCTCCTCTGCTCTAAAGGAAAAGTCCGGCGAAAGATTTAATCAAGTATTGTATTGTCCCCCAAAAGTTATACAAATCACCAATATACACATAAAGTGCTTTTTTCCCTGCACTTACTACTGCATCAAGGCTTTACTTCCTGGATAAAATGGTGATGTCACGACCCGACTCCCAGAGCTGGGCGGGCTGTGGCTGCTTGTATGTTTTTTTACTGTGGGTGTGCTGTATTATAGTCCAAAATAAAATATTCCACTCATATATACAGGCACTGCAACTAGGGCAAATAACTCAACTCAAACAATCAATCATTGAGGGTGCTGGGCGTCAGGGACACAATAAAGAATCATTGTTTGGGAGAAAAAAAAAAAAAAAAAAAAAAGAGATCTAGATTTAAAGGGGTAGTGCGGCGGTAAAGAATTATTCACAGACTAACACACATTACAAAGTTATACAACTTTGTAATGTATGCTTATGTCTGTGAATGGCCCCCTTCCCCGTGTCCCACCACCCCCACCCGTGTACCCGGAAGTGTGGTGCGCTATATTGACCTGTCACGTGCCGACACCAGTCTCTGATCTTCAGCG